>NC_091445.1:67640071-67940071 GCF_964237555.1 Oryctolagus cuniculus | reverse complement strand
AAGAGAGGCAGCAAGAAATACACATAAACACACACACAAATTATCTTCTATCCACAGGCTCACTTCCCAAGTGCCCACAACAGCTGAAGCTATGAGCTTGGAATTCGATTTCACATGGTGGCAAGGAAATAAGTACTTGAGGCATCATCTATTGTTTCCCTAATTGTGCCCAAATAGGAGGAAATGGATTGGAGGCAGAGCCTGGACTTGAACTAATCACTCCACTATGGGATGTGATTAGTTCAAAATGCATCTTAACTGCTGTACCAAACGCCCACTCCCCAGTTTGGTTTTAAGCAAAATAGAAAAGAGAACATAGAGAACAGAAGAAAACTCTAAAACAAAATTACAGTTACTGGGGTCGGCGCCGTGGCACAATAAGTTAATCTTCCGCCTGTGGTGGCGCCATATGGGCGCCCTGGTTCTAGTCCCGGTTGCCCCTCTTCCAGTCTAGCTGCCTGCTGTGGCATGGGAGGGCAGTGGAGGATGGCCCAGGTGCCTGGGCCCCTGCACCCGCATGGGAGACTAGAAAGAAGCTCCTGGCTCCTGGTTTTGGATGGGCGCAGCGCTGGCTGTGGTGGCCCTTTGGGGAGTGAACCAGTGGAAGGAAGACCTTTCTCTCTGTCTCTCCCTCTCACTATAACTCTATTTGTCAGATAAATAAATAAAATCTTTAAAAAAATTACAGTTACTTGTAACTATAGAATTTTGAAAGATTAGTCTAATTTTTTCTAAAACTATTCCTGAGTTTATGGACATCCTGGACATTTAAGGATGCAGCTTCTCTTTAACTTTACATCAATTATTTGTTCCTTGCTTAAGAAACATTTTAATCTATTAGTACAAATGAATCAAAATCTTAAATACAGAATTAAATATTATTATTAAATATTAAATATTATTAATATTAAAAATTTAAAAGAGAGAGAAAGGTCTTAGCAAAATAATTTGCATTATCTTTACCTTCCTCATTTTTGGGTGCATTTTTCTTTCTTCTCAACTTCATCTATTGGCAAAATCTATTTAATTTTTCCTTATATAATGCAACTGTTTGCTACCCTTACATACCTTTTCCATCTGTGAGAAGTCATTTATAAGCTTGTCAAGATTCACACTGCTGATCTTTTTCATACATCCTTCACTGTCTCGATCCATGCCTGAGCAAATAAAAGGTAGACAGTGTGAAAAACAAATAATAAAAATCTAAAGCAAATAAAAAATGGTCATAATTCAAATATTGAAAGTTTCTGTACTCACAGAGTAACTACTTTGAGCTCCATTTCACTTAAGAGAATTTATATTATTCTCAATGTTAATAATGGTGAAATGTGTTTTCTTCACTCCTTACCACCCCAGCAGAGTTTTCTCTAAACAAATTTAAAATGAGTGCAATTATATGTGCATGCATAGGAAATATTTGTGCCAGTAAACCAAAACGAACTAGTAATTCCATTGTCTTGTACTCATTACTTTGTCATTAGTATAGCTGTACTTAAAATGTAATGCACTGTTACATACAAGTTATGACTTTTAAGTGTAAGTATTCTCTACTTAAGATGCTGCACCTATTTGTTATCATGTCATAAACATTTTCTGATAGTGTCCTTATTTTTCATATTTTGCTCAGTAACCTATTTGGAAAATAAAGAAATTTAAAGTTAATGTGCTCAAAGCAAATTTTTGTTCTTTTTGTTCTTTTATAATTAACTGATGAAGGGAAAAATGAGAGTTTCAGTCTTAGTCTTATGGAACCCGTTGTAAGAAATTATTCAGAATCCCAGAGATAAACTGTTTCAATGAAGATGGAGAGATCGATTGTTGCAAAGTATTCAGCATTCACATTTGGTGATTGATTGGTGTCTACAGGAAATAAAAAATAAGACAATCTGAAAGTATGAGACCCTTGTCTTTAGACAAAGAGGGGAGAGAAATACAAACTTGGAATTCAAGTATTTTACGTTGAAGAAAGAACATGATACATCGTTTTGGTTTAAGAAAGCAGTAACTAGTCCAAAGTAAAGGGAAGGTAAAATTCCTGAAGTAATTACTAAAATAACTTGGGAGAGTATATTTTTTTTAAAAGAAGTACAACCAAAAAATTTGCATGCAATATATTGCTTTAAGAAATCCCAAGTCCTTCTTCATTGTTATATTATTTTGCATTAGCAATTTTAATGGCTTTTAAATGAGAATTTTAGCATGAAATTTGATTTTATTGAATTATCTTTTGTATCACAAATATGAGTGAAACACTATATAAATCCTTTAAGTAGTTAAAACTTTATCGACATTGCAAAAAAAAAATTATTGTATTAGCTTTCCATGACGAATACAGGAAAACTCCTCTGTGTGACAATGAAAAACCAGTTATTTGGTGTTACTGTTACACTTTAATAGAAGTATAGGGTAACTAGAAGAAGTAAGTGCAAAACCTTTTTATTCCAATCTTGGCACTTTAGTCATTAACATTTTAAATAAAAAGGTTTTACTCGGGTTTTGTCTTAGAGCCTGGCTCTACAACTAAATGCACTTTAATCTGAGCTTGATACTCTCCCAAGTCCTTCATCCTCCTAAGACAGTTGGCGTGTTTTTCCTAATAAAACCATCTCTAATATCCCGTCTACTATCATTGCTGCCGAGCCAGTCAATTCATTCCTTCATGGCTCCAGTTTGAGGTACAGCCTTTCAGTGGATAGTCTTGCCGGGTGAAATTAGATGACAACCTCACGATTCAGAGGTTGTCAAATGCTTTTTTCTTTTCCTTTCTCCTTCTCCCCTCCCTTCCCTTTTCTTCCGGTCCCCTTCCTCCCTCCTTCTATTTTCTTTCTTTCATTTATTTACTTGAAATGCAGAGTGACACAGAGCCGGAAAGGAAAGATTTTCCATCCGCTGGTTCCCTCCCCAAATGGCTGCAGTGGCAGGGCTGGGACAGGAGGAAGCCAGGAGCCAGAACTCCATCAGGGTCTCCCATGAGGGAGGCAGGGCCCCAAGCACTAGGGCCATCTTTCAGGGCTTTCCCAGGAGCATTAGCAGGGCGCTGGATCCCAAGCGGAGCAGCTGTAACTCCAACCTCTGCTTTCTCCAGATGCGGTGTTGTGGGCGGAGGCTTAACCCGCAGCGCCACAACGCCAGGCCCAGCGCGTGTCAAATTATTTTGTGAGCAGCAGAGATTGACTTGATATCCAAAGCCCAGCGTCAGCCATCCCCGCAGGTGAATGACAGCCCCTTTTTTTGTCCCTGGCCTCCTGCCCGCTTGCTTGAGTCCCTGGGCTCCCGAGTTCGGTGGGGTCCTGGCTGCCGCTAGCCGGCGCAGGAAGCACAGGCTCGGTCCATTGCTCCCCTCCTCGTGGCCCTCGGTTACTTCACTTAGTTCTGAAGCCTTGGCCGCATCTGCATCCTGGCTGTCTCCATCTCATCTGGGTCTCCTTAAGGGGCCCAACGGAACCGTAGCGCGCAGGCCGAGGACGCCCGTGTGTGACAGGAGTGACAGGGACAAAACCGAATATGGACACAGGGCACTGAGAGGGTGTGAAGGAAAGAGTCCCTACGTGAAAAGTGGAAATTTCGAATCTTCAATAAAGAATTTGGAGCGAACCTGGTGGTCCCAGTCTCAAACTCCGCCTCACCTGCCCTGTGCCGGTCTGCCCCTCACTACTGTCCTCCCCTGGGAATCAGATTCCCTCAACAATGAGTCCGGCCTTCTCCTGGTCCCGCTGGTGCCCTGTCCTAGAGTTCCCACCCGCACCCGCTGCGTTCTTACCAGCTTGGTCCTAACTCCACTTTGGCCTCCCCTCCCCTCCCCTCCCCTCCCCTCCCCTCCCCTCCCCTCCCCTCCTCTCCCTTCTCCTCTCCCCTCCCCTTCTCTCTTTCTCTCTCTCTCCTTCTCTCTCTCTCTCTCTGTTTCTAGACCATGAATTAAAACCCACTGACTTCCAGATGAATAACTGTTTTCTCTTCACCAAAGAATAAATCACACTGCTTTAAGTTCTCATTTATGAGTCTGTGCCATTGATTAAACAATAGTCCACATTTATTCTTCTAGTTTGTAACAGAGGCTTGTAGAGTCTGTTAGTTGATAGGGCTTCCAATCTACACAATTTTGTCCTGATAGTTTGGTGTGGATTCACATCCCACATCTTCTATTTACCAATGGGCAATCATGGGCAAGTTCTTAATTACATGTGCCTTACCTTCTTTATCTGTATCATACAGAGTGATAATAGTGTGTACCACATACAGTGTTGTGATAAGTAATGAAATGATGCATTTAGAGAATAATTAACGGAGTTCCTTGCTTAAAGCAAGTCTTCAAAAATAGTTCTAATAATTTTAAAATGTTATTAAATGACATTTTGTAACTATATTCACTGCCAACTTGGCCCCATCTGTCTGGGTATTTTTTTTTTTTTGAGATGAGGGATTTGATTTTATTAATTAAATTTTCTATATGATGTAAAATTTGGCAAGCAGAAAAATAAAAAAAATGCGGTATGATAATAAGATAACCAACACTGTATTACTTGAAAGCTGGTATAGCACTGTGACAAGAGAAGTTAATTAAAGTAAGAAATGTGGAGTGTTGGCCTCACTCTGCTGCTCTGCTGTTCAAGTAAATCTTTTTCCACATTAGCAATAATGCATGGCGATATTGAAAGTAAATGGCAAGCCAGCGCCTCGGCTCACTAGGCTAATCCTCCACCTAGCGGCGCCGGCACACTGGGTTCTAGTCCCGGTCGGGGCGCCAGATTCTGTCCCGGTTGCCCCTCTTCCAGGCCAGCTCTCTGCTGTGGCCAGGGAGTGCAGTGGAGGATGGCCCAAGTGCTTGGGCCCTGCACCCCATGGGAGACCAGGAGAAGCACTTGGCTCCTGCCTTCGGATCAGCGCGATGTGCCGGCCGCAGTGCGCCAGCCGTGGCGGCCATTGGAGGGTGAACCAACGGCAAAAGGAAGACCTTTCTCTCTGTCTCTCTCTCTCACTTTCCACTCTGCCTGTCAAAAAAAAAAGAAAAATAGATGGCTCCCTTACTTGTGGATTCTGTCAAATTAAATATAAAATGTCATACGGAAATATGACTCATGTCATATTCATTTTTGAAGCAAATCTCTTTTATGACCCATCTAAAATGCTGCCTTCTTCATGATGCATTCACAGACCATATCAATCAGCAGTGGCCTACTTTTTTTTTTTTTTTCCCCTATGCAATATGCCAGGCTCTTTGTGGCATTGTTAGAGCTATTTGAACTGATGTTTTATCTCTCAGGCTGTGGTTTTTATTGGCTTCTGTCAGGGAAGAAACTCTACTTTCCTTTACTTGTATATTTCTCCATAATTCCCAGCATAGGCAGAAAAAAATAAAAAAAGGACAGCACAATAGAAACAAATAAGGAAAAGTTATTAGATTTTTCTAGTTTGGAATGAGTCACAAATTTCTCTTCCAGTTTATAAATGTAAGCACTTTTTAAAAAAATTTCAAAGAATCATAGTGAGTTCAAAATGTGTCTGTCAATGAGAAAGTACATGATTCTTATTTTTTTAAAGATTTATTTATTTGAAAGGCAGAGTTACAGAGAGGCATAGGCAGAGAAAGAGAGAGAGAGAGCGAGCTTCTGTCTGTTGGTTCACTCCCCCAAGTGGCAGCAACAGCTGGAGCTGCGCTGACCAGAAACCAGGAGCCAGGAGCTTCTTCTGGGTCCCCCACATGGGTGCAGGGGTCCAAGGACTTGAGCCATCTTCTACTGCTTTCCCAGGTCATTGCAGAGAGCTGGACCAGAAGTGGAGAAGCTGGGTCTCAAACCAGTGCCCATATGGGATGCCAGCACTGCAGATGGTGGTTTACCCACTTCAACACAGCGCCAGCCCCATGATTTCATCTTTTAAAAGGGAATGATTTTCATAGTTGAATTCAGTTTTATTAATCACTATCTGAGAAAAATTCACTGAATATTTGCTCAGATAGTATTCATTTTCTGATTGATTAACGATTCATTGACTATTCAGGAACTGCCTGAAAAACCATAAAAGAGAAACAAACTGCATTGCTATGTCATACCAAAACAGAAGGTAGTGTTGGAATCCCTTGAAAACATCCTGATTTAGTACGGAAACACATATGCACATTGGCAATTGAAATTAATAGCAACAGATCATTTATATAATTATCTCAAGATGAGTGATATATTTTTTAGGTTACAAACAACTTCATTTACTATTTAAATATTTAAAAGTACTTGCAAGTTATCATCTACTGCAGGTCTAGGCACTAAAGAGAACAAGATGAATAGGATACTCTCTTTTTGCCTAGGATATACTTCTAGGGGATTGAAATCTGATTTATGCTATTGGCAATGTTATTTTGGCATTAGACTCAGCTCATTATTTTTATAACAACAGAACATAATGATGTTCCTTCCATATCATGTCAAGTGTTTAAAAGTGGCTTAGCTAAGCTAGTGAATCCTCTGTTCCAACTATATTAGTCAACTCAGTTCTCTGAATATTCTTACCTCTGTTGAGGGCTTTTTTGTTGTTATTGTTCTGACTTATGAAATTTGCCAGTGACTGATATTCCAGCTTAATATTCCCATGAGTATTTGTTTGTAAAGTGCTGTAATTGGGGGCAGGGGACTACACAAAGTGAAATGTAAGTTAAAAATGAAAGTAAAGCAGAGAAATGAAAAACGAATATGTTCGTCTATAGATGTATAAGGTTGTAGTGTTTCTGTCACAAATTTGGCTTTGAATTCCTATTGTCCAGAATAAAATACGATATGGTTGCAATTACTTAGTTTTCCTTGGGAAAGAGGACAATACACACATTTCACAGAAGGAACAGAGTGTTTCCTGACTTAACCTCTTATCACATCAGGATTCATATAGAAAGCAATGGCTAACTTAACAGGCATATCTCTTAATATTAACCTTAGAGAAAGAAATGAGCTCTCTATGATGGTTTCATAAAAGTATCTCTATTGAAAAGGCCGGTGTAAACTGGCGATGGTAATCATAATGAATTGTGGTATAATGATTCAAAGGGTGACCTTTGGACCAGCAACCTCAGCATCACCTGAGACTGCAAAAATGCAGAATTTCAGATTTAGTAGATCAGGCTCTGCATGTTTATCAAGATTCCCAAGTGAATTATGCTTACAATAATGTTTGAAATGCATTGGTCTTCTAAGAAGAAAGCTTTTAGAGTTTTTCATTTCATTCCTTTCCCTTTTTAAATACTAGCAGCACTTATCTATTTATTTATTCAAGAAATACTTGCTGAGTTCCAAGCATGTTCTGAGATTTGTGAGAACAGTGTAAATAAAGTAGACATGGTCCTTGACCCCAGAGAGCTTACAGTTTAATAGGGGAACTAGATTAATAAAAATGAGTAAATAACCTATAAATTACAATTGTAATTATTTGTATGAAAAAACATAAATTTTGACATAGTAGTTCCTTCTCATCCATTGTTTCACTGTCTGGGGTTTAAGTTACTTCTGGTCAACTGTGGTTCAAAAATATTCATTGGAGCATTCCACAAATAAAACAGTTTGTAACTTAAAGTTCACACTGTTCTGAGAAGTATGATGAAACAATCACACTATTCTACCTCATCCAACTCAGTAGAATCATCTCTTGGTCCAACATATGCACACTCTGTACACTACACATCTATCAGTCACTTTCTAGCTCTCTTGGATAGCAGATCAGTTGTCACTGTATCAAAGTGCTTGTGTTCAAGTAACTCTTATTTTACTTAACAATGGACTACTCTATTGTTTTATTAACACTTTTTCTATTATTAACTATTTTGCCTAATCTATTACTGTGCCTTGTGGGGAGCAACTCGGACTAGACTGTTACTGGAATTAAGACTTATTCTATGCATCTGCTCTCCCACAATATGGTGCTGAGAAGGGAGTAACAACTTCTACGCAGCTGCCTCTTGCCAACTTGAGTGATGACCTGCAGGAGCTGATCCTGCTCCTGATTGGAGGAGAGCAGCGTACTCGGCATGTGGGTAGCAGAGTTGGGATTGGTGGAAGAGGACTATAAAGGAGGAGAGAGACAACATGCACCAGGAACATCTATCTGAAGGAACACCTGAGCAGCCCCCGAGAGAGTGCCGCTCCCCTGCGGAAGTGGGGAAAGTGGCAGGGGGAACCGCCCTTCCACGGAGGTGGAAGGGTTGGTAGCCAACCCGGGAAGAACCAGCAGCAAACCCGGGGAGGGCCGAGCAGACAAAAGAACAGCGCAGGGTCCTGTGTCGTTCCTCCACGAAGAGGGGGAGCGACAGTGCCTAATTTATAAATTAGACTTTACTCTAGATATGTATGTAAAGGAAAAACAACAGTGTATATAGAGTTCAATATTTTTCATAATTTCAGGCATCTATCAGGAGTCTTGGATTGTATCTCTTGCCAATAATGGTGTATTGATCTAAAAAGTGAATGAAAGTTGGTTTGGATGTAGCTGCCTGGGAAAATCTGTCAGTGGATTCGATGAAAGTGAGACTTGAAGGGTACACTAAAAGCCAACAAATAAATGCCAAGATTGGCCTTTGTAGTACCAGCTGGTTTTCTTGACACAATGCTCCTTGCTCTTATCTGTATATCTGGTTCTAATATTTCACTCTCATATTGGGTTTGATTACAACTTCAGAGCCCAGTTCTTCAGCTTCCTGGCTCCTAGCACAACTTGTAATAATAAGTAAAGGAAGTTGTAGGCAGCATTGCCGTGAGGATCTACAGAATGGATTCAAATAAAAAGAGAAAACAGATAAGCAAAAAATCAACAAGCTGAATCTAGAAATGTGAATAAGCAGTATAGGACATATTCTATTTAATGACATCTCATAGTATATCAAATATATTGTTTCAAGTTGCTTAAACATGGCCAAATTATGAGCATTATATTAAAATTTTCTATATTCTAAACATTACTTTGGCAACACATGATTTTATAAAACTTCAATAAGATCAAATGTAACATCAGTGAAATAACCATAGTTATACTAAAAAAGAGATAAAATTATTTTTAAAGAGAATAAACAGTGTTAAATGCTGTGTGGTTATAGATGTTTAGATGAGAAAGCTGAATCAAACCTGCATATGACCCTGGACTCTTCACAGTGAACCCTCCTTCCCTGAAAACCTGATTATCTAGTGGATCTCCTGATCCTCTTGCACTTCTTTCTGGGAATAGCAGGGGCAAAGAAACCACATGAAGAAAGCTAGAGATTTTTTTGAAGCTTGATGTTTTATTTAATGTTGGAGCTGTGTTTGGATTGTATATGCCTAATAACTCATACTCATAATATATAAGATTCCTTCCCTTCCTCCCTCCCATTCATAAAGTATGATGGTTAAGCACAGGATGGTTGTGACACAGCCCTTTTGAGAAAAACACATTTTCTTGCTACAGAGACTGAGTTTATCATTAAATAAATGACTCTGTCATTGAATAGTTACATATGACATATGCTGTATGCCACATAGGAGAACCACATGGCCCTAAGTGAGCATCTAATAAGGAATTTCATATAAAAAGGCATGAGGGGAATCAAACAAGTCTTCTACAAGAAAGTTACACCAAAATTGAGAACTAAGGCATGAGTATAAGCTCTCAAGACACAGGACATCTCAAGGAGTTAGAAAGACAGAATGTTTGGGGGGTGGAAATCATGCCTTGCAAAGTATAAGTGGAAGCAGGAGGAAAGAGACATTCCATCAGTTAGGGACTTCTTTAGTGTATTAGAACTTGGAATTTGTATCAACAATTATAAGGCACTGTGTTTTTAAGAAGAGTGGCCTGACCAGACTTGTATTTTAAAGTGATTGCTCTGGCTCCACTGAACTGGGGATGCAAGAGGTGGAAGCAATGACATGTGCATCTACTGTAGTAGTGATAATGACAACAGTTCAGGTTAGAGATTATGGTGAGTCAGATTTGAGTGACAGGAATATTTTGGGGCCTGAGGATACATTTTATATATAGGGGAAAGGATTAACAACATTCTGTGATTTATTGGATATGATGTGAAGAAAGAGTCAGGATGATTTCCTGGTTTCTGGCTTGGGTCACTGTGTAGATGACATGATACTTCACCACAATAGGGACTCTTGACAGAAAAACAGGAAGAAATACACATTTATTTTTGGGTATGTTGAATTTGGATCTATGAAGTAGCCAAGTGGCTCATTTAAGTAGTAATTGTATTGTACGAAATACGTAATTAGGTAGTTTGAATAAGGGTCTGAGATTCATAAGATAGGTCTGGCATTGAGATAATAGAAATGAATGGATCCTTAGAAACAATTCTGTTTAACTCTGTTATTTTATAGATGAGGGAACTTATTCCTAGGGCTCATGTGTTTTTAGTGTACTTCATTGTTTACATACCACTGTATATAATTTCATTTACTATGAACATGTGGTTTTCGAAAACTTTATGGAAAATGTATATTGTAAAAGAATTTATGCATGGATTTAAAAAAAATTTGTGCTGGAACAAATATATGCTAACTTATCATAATGTATCTGAACATGATCTAGTTTGAGGCACTAAGGAGGATGATTTGCAAACAGCTACTATTAGAGCACCATGAATTCTGCTAAAATTAAAGCCATAACAGATATCAAAATTATGGTGACGCTTGGGTGGAAGAATGGTGAAATTACTGATGATTTATAAAACGTTGATGATGAAGCCCATAGCAGCACATTCATCCATATCAATTCGGGAGGAAAAAATTAATATTGTTCATGTCTTGATTGATGAAGACTGATGATTAACAGCAGAAACAATAGCCAACACTGTAGACATCTCAACTGACTCAGCTTACACAATTCTGACTGAAAAATCAATGTGCAGCAAACATACTGTTCAACGAGTCCCCAAATTGCTGCACTCAGATGAACTGCAAATGAGAGTAGAGCTTTCAGAGGAATTTTGAAAATCCATATCAATTAAAACTCTGTTCTCATCAGTTCTTGTCCATTGTAGCTTTATTCTTCTCCCAGCCTTCTGAGATAACCCTTCGTTGTCAGAGCTGCCAACACTGTTTCTTATGTTTCTCAAGGGAGATAATATGACTAGATTTCAAAAAGTTGTGAGGTAGAATTTAAAGATTAGTGCAATAAACTGAAATCCATGCATAGTTTTTCATAATATGTATTTTCTGCAAGCTTTTTAAAAACTCCCCCTGCCCCAGTATGCCCTTGAGATGGAAATTCTTTCTTTAGAAAGAATGCTTCCAGTGCACATGAGTTATGTTTTCATACACTTTGGGGATTTTCTTTCACCTCTATTTTTAAGTAGTAAATTCCCTCCCCTACTCATTTTCTGCAAAGTTGCATTAAATATTCTTTATGCATATCAGGTAGAATTTGAACTTTTAGTGGAAGCTTTTGAATTTAACTTTCACGTTGTACATTTCAGACTGTAAAGATGCTTGCCAGCTTAAAAACTTTTCATTTGAACTATAAGTGCTTCAATCACTTGATTTTCTTTACATAATTGTAAAAAATCTTGTTTTTCTCACTCCAGCCATCTAAAGGAAGACCTTAATTTAACGATTTTCTGCCCAAATCAACTCTGACTAATAGTCTAGATGATCACCCTCTGATTCTGAAGAAAACAGGTAATCTTATCTTTAGCAAGACTCTAGTCTGAGTTCTTAACTGGCTTTGTTATTTACAATCTGTCCTATCAAAATGTTAGAATTGTCAAACATTTTTTTCCTGTTCCATTGGTTCCTACACTGATTTTCTCCATAATACAGCTTCTTGGAAAAGCAGTTTTAGATTTTCCTGAAGATGAGTATTTTTACTCAAGCAACTTATTATTTTCTTATAAATTTGGTGTCCCTTTTTGAGATGCCTTTAAGATGTTTTTATGTCAGTCACTTGGACTTGCAGAGATTTTTTTAAACTTTTATTTAATTAATATAGATTTTCAAAGTACGGCTTATGGACTACATTGCCCCCCCCCCCATGACTTCCCTCCCACCCGCAACCCTCCCCTTTCCCGATCTCTCTCCCCTTCCATTCATATCAAGATCCATTTTCAATTTTCTTTATATACAGAAGATCAGTTTAGTATACATTAAGTAAAGATTTCAACAGTTTGCACCCACATAGAAACACAAAGTGAAAAATACTGTTTGAATACTCGTTATAGAATTAAATGTCAATGTACAGCACATTAAGGACAGAGATCCTACATGAGGAGTAAGTGCACAGTGACTCCTGTTGTTGACTTTACAAATTGACACTCCTGGTTATGGCATCAGTAATCACCCTAGGCTCCAGTCATGAGTTTCCAAGGCTATGGAAGCCTTTTGAGTTCTCCGACTCTTATCTTATTTAGACAAGGTCATAGTCAAAATGGAAGTTCTCTCCTCCCTTCAGAGAAAGGTACCTCCTTCTTTGATGACCTGTTCTTTCCACTGGGATCTCACTCACAGAGATCTTTCATTTAGGGTTGGTTGTTTTTTTTTTTTTTTTTTTTTTTTTTTTTTTTTTTTTTTTTGCCAGAGTGTCTTGGCTTTCCATGCCTGAAATACTCTCATGGGCTTTTCAGCTGGATCCGAATGCCTTTAGGGCTGATTCTGAGGCCAGAGTGCTATTTAGGACATCTGCCATTCTATGAGTCTGCTGTGTATCTCAGTTCCCATGTTGGATCACTCTCCCCTTTATTTATTCTATCGGTTAGTATTAGCAGGCACTAGACTTGTTAATGTGATCCCATTGACTCTTAGTCCTTTCATTATGATCAATTGTAAACTGAAATCAATCACTTGGACTAGTGAGATGGCATTGGTACATGCCACCTTGATGCATTTGAATTGGAATCCCCTGGTATGTTTCTAACTCTACCATTTGGGGCAAGTCAGCTTGAGCATGTCTTAAATTATACATCTCTTCCCTCTCTTATTCCCACTCTTATATTTAACAGGGATCACATTTCAGTTAAATTTTAACACTTAAGAATAACTGTGTATTAATTACAGAATTAAACCAGTAGTATTAAGTAGAACAGACAAAAAATACTAAGAGGGATAATGTATTAAGTTGTTCATTAACAGGGCTATGCTGATCAAGTTCAAGTACCACTACAGTAAATTCTTTCCATCAGTACTGAAGTGAATCAACTTAAGCCTGTAGGTTCAATTGCCAGTTTATAGGAAACAGGGATAGAGGAACATTTTAAGAACATGATATGCTGATCAAGTCACCGTTTCCCATAGTGTCCATTTCACTTCAACAGGTTTCCTTTTTGGTGTTCAGTCAGTTGTCACCGATCAGGGAGAACATATGGTATTTGTCCCTTTGGGACTGGCTTATTTCACTCAGCATGATGTGTTCCAGATTCTTCCATTTTCTTGCAAATGACTGGATTTCGTTGTTTCTTACTGCGGTATAGTATTCTAAAGAGTACATATCCCATAATTTCTTTATCCAGTCTACCGTTGATGGGTATTTAGGTTGGTTCCAGGTCTCAGCTATTGTGAATTGAGCTGCAATAAACATTAGGGTGCAGACCGCTTTTTTGTTTGCCAATTTAAATTCCTTTGGGTAAATTCCAAGGAGTGGGATGGCTGGGTCGAATGGTAGGGTTATATTCAGGTTTCTGAGGAATCTCCAGACTAACTTCCATAGTGGCTTGACCAGTTTGCATTCCCACCAACAGTGGGCTAGTGTCCCTTTTTCCTCACATCCTCACCAGCATCTGTTATTGGTAGATTTCTGAATGTGATCCATTCTAACCGGGGTGAGGTGAAACCTCATTGTGGTTTTGATTTGCATTTCCCTGATTGCTAGTGATCTTGAACATTTTTTCATGTGCCTGTTGGCCATTTGGATTTCCTCTTTTGAAAAATGTCTATTGAGGTCCTTGGCCCATCTCTTAAGTGGGTTGTTTGTTTTGATGTTGTGGAGTTTCTTGATATCTTTGTAGATTCTGGTTATTAACCCTTTATCTTTTGCATAGTTTGCAAATATTTTTTCCCATTCTGTCGGTAGCCTCTTCACTCTCCTGACTGTTTCTTTTGCAGTACAGAAACTTCTCAATTTAATGCAATCCCAATAGTTGATTTTGGCTTTGACTGCCTGTGCCTCCCGGGTCTTTTCCAGAAACTCTTTGCCTGTGCCAATATCTTGAAGGGTTTCTCCAATGTTCTCTAGTAACTTGATGGTGTCGGGTCGTAGATTTAGGTCTTTAATCCATGTTGAGTGGATCTTTGTGTAAGGTGTAAGGTAAGGGTCTTGCTTCATGCTTCTGCACGTGGAAATCCAGTTTTCCCAGCACCATTTATTGAATAGACTGTCCTTGCTCTGACTTGGAGAGATTTTTAATGCATCTTCGTATGACCACATCTATCTTTGAAGGAGGGAGCTCTATTTTATGTTATTTGTTTGAGAAGGTTTACTGTATCCTTGAATAAAGCGATTCACATTTTAGTAAGTACTACTGAGCTTCGAGTTTGTAACGTTAGATGACTTGCCTACCCTGGAAGAAACTTAAAGGCTCACAATTTTGTGTAACCAGCTTAGCATTCTCAATTGACTACATTATTTTTTAGCTAGGGCAGAAAATACTTTGGTTAGCTTTCCCTCCTTAAAATACTTCAAAAAGTGTATGGAAAAATTGAATTAAAAGATGTTTATTTTGTTGAAATAAATTTGAAATTCATGCATACTTTTTTTTATAATACTTATTTCTATAAACTTTTTGAAGACCCCCTCATTTGTTGTTTTACCATTGAAGGGGGTCATAGCACATACCAGAATCTCCCAGGCAAACCCAAAGAGATGTGAATGCCATCTCAAGAACTCAGAAAACCATAACAGTGCTGCATGCTCAAAAACATTTTAAATATCAAATATGATTTCATTTAACTCTATTGAATTGGAATAAATTAGGCTTTAACCAGCCCTTGTGCTGTACTTGAATAAGTGTGGCCCAAAGCTTCCACCATACATAGTAAACTGTAACCAAGCTTGATATGTAAACAAATCATAACCAAAGATTATGTACCTTTGTAACTGAAGAATATACCTTTGTAATCAAGCAATAGGGCCTTAGCCAATCATAGGAGTTGAGCCTCTAGCCAGTTCCCAAAACAACGATATAAAGCAAATGTTCACAGCTGCCAATCAGATTGTTTCTGTATGTGACTTCCTTTGCTCTGGCTATCAATACACCTTGTATATGTGGTGGGGTGGAATATTCTTAACCATTTTTAGTTTGGAGTGCTACCTAATTAGAGAAACTTTTTCCTGCTCAAGTACATTTTGTAAAATTTGACTGGTCTTGGGATTTTTGTTAACAAATCCCAAGAACAATCTCAAAGAAAGAGTCGTTATCATACACATTTCTTAAATGAGGAAACTGAGATTTAGGTAGCTAAGGGATTTCCTCATAGGTTTAGCACTGCTGAATCATAATTTTTCTTCATTTCTAATTGAAGTGCATTTCCCAAGGCTTAATTTTGAGTCACTGAAACTATTTGTAACAAAATGTGCTTCAACATATGTTGTTAAGCAGAATGGTGTCCATTTGCTAATCACTGTGATGGATAACCAACATTTAAGTTGTGTGAAAATTTTTTTCTGCTACTGAATCCTTATCTCCATAAAATATCAGATTACTATCAAAACCACAGTTACAGGAAAAGACAACAAATCAAATGGCAAAAGTGTTAGTATTTTAAACACAGTTTCTCCTTTTTGAGAAAAAGGGAACATTGATTTTAGTCAAAGGCCCAATTGATACTTACACAGTCTGGGACAGGCTAACAATTTAGGGTATACTGAAAAATATTCATATATATTCATTTTTAAATTCAGGTGAGGTGTTGTACAATGGGCACGGAAAGAGCTAGGAAGATTGATTTTTCTGAAAGAGCAATTCTAGATGGTTTTCCTTCTTTCTTTTTTAAAAGATTTATTTTATTATTTATTCAAAAGACGGAGTTATGGAGAGAGGTAGAGAGAGAGAGAAAGAGAGAGAGAGCTTCTACCTGCTGGTTCATTCCCCAAATGACTGCATTGATCAGAGCTGAGCTGATCTGAAGCCAGGAGCCAGGAGTTTCTTCCGAGTCTCCCACGTGGGTGCAAGGGCCCAAGCACTTGGGCCATCTTCTGATTTTCCAGGCACATGAGTAGGGAGCTGGATCAGAAGTGGAGCAGCCGGCGCTCAAACGGGTACCCAGATGGGATGCCGGTGCTTCAGGCTGAAGCCTTAACCCACTGCACCACAGAGTGGGCCTCTGGATGGTTTTCTTTTCTTTTCTTTTTATTTTTTAGACAGGTAGAGTTATAGACAGTGAGAGAGAGAGACAGAGAGAAAGGTCTTCCTTCCAATTGTTCACCCCCCAAATGGCTGCCATGGCTGGCGCGCTGCACCAATCCGAAGCCAGGAGCCAGGTGCCTCCTCCTGGTCTCCCATGCAGGTGCAGGGCCCAAGCTCCTGGGCCATCCTCCACTGCCTTCCCTGGCCACAGCAGAGAGCTGGACTGGAAGAGGGCAACCAGGACAGAATCCGGCGCCCATATGAGATGCCGGCGCTGCAGGCAGAGGATTAACCAAGTGAGCCACGGCGCTGGCCCCTGGATGGTTTTTTTTATCCTGCTACATTTCCTGGTAGTTGGCACTCAAGCATTGCCTGATTCTGATTCAACAGCAATGCTCGTTGGGGATGAGGGTGGGTAGAGGAGCTCTCGCTATTCTTCTGTTTCTTCCTTTGGCTGTCATTTTCCAAATTATTATATAAAGTTATGGTTTTTTCTTTGTTCTTGTTGAAATTTTTGGCTGTTTTAATCTAGACTTTGTTTTGCTGGTTAGTTTAAAGGTAATAAACTATGTGATATGATTATTATCTTCTATTTTTACCATGAAGCATGAACAACAATTTAATGGTAAAGAAATTGGAAGTATATAGGTTGAAAGAGATTTAAAGAGAAAAATAATACCTTAATATCACATATGGCTAATAGCAACAATTTATCCATTGACCTTGATGGCATCAGGAGATTGCTTGTCTCCTCAGCTATGTGGCATGCTTCATAGAGACTTCATTTCCACTTTTCAATTAATGCTGCTGCAGAAAGGTAATGTCCAGTTCCATTTAAGTCCCTGTAATAATTCATGCAGAGCTCACATAGGCTTTAAAGAGACAATCTGGGTCAAATAGAAAGAAATGACAACATATCCTCTTGAGAACATCATTTCCTCCTCTGGAATCCACTGAGTGATTTCACCTTGCAAACAGCAGAATATCAGAGGCTGTATTGTTTATTTGCCAAAAGAAAGAGTTGCATCCTCTCAAAGCCTTGTTCAAGGAAACAGTGTGGAATTAAATACTATTGAAAATCAACAACACTCATTTCTACTTAAGTAAACTGAATTACCACAGAAACCTGTGTTTCCATGGCTATGTAGACTCCGCTGAGAGGTTCTGCTGGGCTGACAGTACCAATGTTGGATTCTCTACCTAATCTTCAGGACAAAACACACACCCACTTTCCTGCAATGAAGCCTACCCAATCATGCTTGTTGGAAAATTGCATTTACTACAAAAAGAAGAATTTGAAAATAAGCACAAGGGAAACAGAAGGAAGAGGTTCAATTTCACATGGATTATTTTTGCTCACTGGAGGCTCTGGGCAGAAAATGCAGCAAGTGGGAAAATAACAGAAACACTGAAAAAATGATTTATAAGTGATTTTATTGGAAAATGGATTAAAAGATTTTATGGCTGGGGCAGGATGGTTAGAAGAAGTTCAGGAAAATGTAATGTCAAACCCTTTGTTATAGCATTGTAAACGTGTGCCAGGCTCCAAACTCTGTGGCCAGACTGGCTATATAATTTGTGGGTCTTCATGCAAAATAAAAATGCAGAACCCCTGTTCAAAATTTAAGAATATCAAGTTGGAATAGCAGAGCACAAAGTAAAGTGTGGGCCTCTGCGGTGGTTTTCCAAGTTCATATGTTGAAACTAATCTCTACAGTATTTGAAGGTGGGGTCTTTGAAACGTCATTAAGTCATGAGGGTGGTGCCCTCACAAATGGGATTCATGTCTGTATAAAAGCACTAAAGAGAGAGGTGTCTTTACACCAAGTGAGGACACAGCTTAAAGGCAAGATCTATGCAGAAAAAACAGAGCCCTCATCAGACATCAAATCTGTAAGTGACTTGGTCTGGGACTTTCCAGCCTTCCAAACTGTGAAAAGTAAGTTTATGTTGTTTAAAAGCTACAGTTTGTGGTATTTTGTTACAGCAGCTGTTACAGACTTGGTCTTTCTGTATCTGGGATCTCATACTAATACACACCCATGACACTGGCCCTTTTTCTTGCTCTTCTCTCACCTCAACACTTTTTTTTTAAAATCTCTTACCTCCCCCTTGTTGTTGTTTTTTTATTTTTTTTTAAGATTTATTTTATTTATTTGAAAGACAGAGATACAGAGAGAGGTAGAGACAGAGAGAGAGGTCTTCCATTCGCTGGTTCACTCCCCAGATGGCTGCAATGGCAGGAGCTGTGCCAATCCAAAGCCAGGATCCAGGAGCTTCTTCCAGGTTTCCCACCTGGGTACAGGGGCCCAAGGACTTGGGCCATCTTCTACTGCTTTCCCAGTCCATAGCAGAGAGCTGGATCAAAAGAGGAGCAGCCAATACTAGAACTGGCACCTATATGGGATGCTGGTGCTTCAGGCCAGGGCTTTAATCTGCTGTGCCACAGCGACAGCCCCTCTCCCTTTGTGTTTATTTGTGTGGCTTGGAGGTTTGGGGCTTCAGTCTGTGTGATGGATGTAGAAAAGGGGGAGCAGGAGGATCCTTCTCAAGAAACATACATGCATCATGAAAATAGTCAAATGGTCCTCTAGACTCGCTGCCTCTCAGGAATTGGTTGTTAACCATTTACTAGCATGCCACTGGGTTATCAGAAACACAACATTTATTTGGGGAAGGTGGCTTTTTGGATCCATGGGTGTTATAAAATTGTTGATTTTCCATTTTCTCTGTTGATTTTCCATTTTCTCTATACTGTGAATAGGATCAGAAACTGACCCTCCCTCCCCTCCACAAAGTAATAATATAGCCTGTATTGTTTCTAGCACTCTGTACTACTCAGAGGTTCCAATTTTCACCCTGGTTCCACCACTTATTAGTTTCTATTTTTTAATTTTTTAAATTTTATTTATTTTTGACAGGCAGAGTTAGACAGTGAGAGAGAGAGAGACAGAGAGAAAGGTCTTCCTTTTTCCATTGGTTCATCCCCCAAATGGTTGTCACGGCCAGCGCACTGCACCGATCTGAAGCCAGGAGCCAGGTACTTCTTCCTGGTCTCCCATGTGGGTGCAGGGCCCAAGGACCTAGGCCATCCTCCACTGCCTTCCTGGGCCACAGCAGAGAGCTGTACTGGAAGAGGAGCAACCAGGACAGAATCCGGCATCCCAACCGAACTAGAACCTGGGGTGCCGGCGCCACAGGCGGAAGATTAGCCTAGTGAGCCGTGGCGCTGGCCTTATTAGTTTCTTAACTTTGAGGAAACCTAGATTTTTCTGAGGGTCGAGGAAGACCTTTCTCTCTGTCTCTCTCTCTCTCACTGTCCACTCTGCCTGTCAAAAAAATAAATTAAAAAAATAATTTCTGAATTATTTGCAATGCAGATTTGTTAAATTTAGGAGATACTTAAAAATTTCATGGAAAATAGAATTAAAAGAATATGCTTATTTTGGTGCAAAGATTGTCAAATCCATTAATATAAAATCCATACTATAAGACTTCAGAAAGTCTTCAAAAATTCATATTATGAACAAATTATGCATGGATTTCAAAAAATTTGAATCAAAATTTAATTTCACCTATTCATGAACTCTTTGAAGTAGTATTGTACATATGCAAGTGCTTTATAAAATCAGAACTCTATGCAAATTATTTTTATTATATGGTATCACCTAAATGGAAAACTAATAATGAAAATCTTTCTATTTTTCACTTTTGAATACAGTACCACAGGGAAAGCCAAAGCAAATACAATTTCCTGACATACTATTTCATCCTTATAGAAAATGCTACTAACATCTTTTAATGCCCACAGAGCAATCACATAGAGACAAGAAAAATCAATAGAAAATTGCTTCCTACGTATTCCCACAAAGACTGCTTCCTAGGACTACCGTGTAGAAATCTGTTATGTGTGAAGTTCTGTCCGGGTGAATTTTTTTGTTTTTCTCTTCTTTCTTTCTTTTTTTTTTTAGACTTACCAAGCAACATTAAGGAGTGAATCACTTATGTTCATGTAATAACAGAAAAATGATTTTCTATAGCTCTATCCACAGCAAAATATGTTCCTCCTCATGAAGAGTGAGAGAAGCATTTCTTGGCACAAGAAGCTTCAGGCTTCAGAGACAACTCAAGTTGTCTCTGTATCTCAAGTAAAGACGAAAAAATTATTAATGTTGATAAATCCCATGTGTTAGTCATTTTCTCCAAGTCTTTGGGTAAAAAGTTAGGCAACTCTGTTTGGTATGCTGATAAGGTTACTGTCACAGAGAAGATAACGAATGTTCTAAGACTGTTAAGCACTTAGAAAAACATCATTCCATATGTGAAAAAAGGTAACGTAACCTAATTGATATGAGAAAAATCTGTGAGTTCTTCCTTTATCATGTGAAGATTTTGCCTTTTATTTTTAAGAAAACTTTACTGAGAGAGTAAATTTTAATCAAGTCACTTGAAGATTCTTTATTGAAGTTCACATTCATCTGAAATTTATTATAACATTTTTGTGTGTATCAGGCATGCTGATCTTCTTGGAGCAGCTTTTCCCAAGTGTTAATAGAAATAAATATACGTATTTTTCATCAATGTTTCTCATTGCCCAATTAGGAAATACAATGTTAACTTTAAACAGATTTTTAAAAAAAAGTTATCTGAAAGGCAGGAGTGGGGAGGAGAAAGAGAAATATATATCTCACATCTGTTGATTCACTCCCCAAAGGCCCACAAGAGCCAGGGCTGAGCCAGGTCAAAGCCAGGAACTGGGAGCTTAACCAAGGTCTCCCACATGGATGACAGGGGCCCAAGTACTTGAGCCATCACCTGCTTCCTTTCAGGGTATGCATTAGCAGGAAGCTGGAATCAAGGGTGGAACTGGGACTCAACACAGGCACTCTGATAGGAGATGCAGGCATCCTACATGGCATCCTAACCATTATAGATTTATTTATTATAATATGCAATAAGACTCATTCTGAGGGGAACATAGTGTAGGTGTTTACCAGACTTGTTAGACTATTGAATCACCCATTTAAGAACATTTCGGGTATCAGGTATTCTCCAGGATACATATAGGTAAACCCATTCCTGGTGATTATGTAACTGAGAGTGGAGGACCTAGGCAAAAGGGGGCATTGGGACATGGGATGAGAATTGGTAACAGTTTGAAAGTAATATTATCATGAGCTCATTTTTAGGACATATTCTAGAACAGATTATCTTGCAACATTGTACTCAGAGGAAATCAGAGCACCATTAAATAAGAAAGGTTAAAGTTGAAAGCAACAGTTTTTTGGGTCAAGTGTTTGAATATATGATGGTTGAAGACGCCTCTTGCTTGAACACACTTTCTACATGCTAGGCACACCACCACCCTTTGCTATAAAAGCACTTGCACTGTGCTTCTCAGGAAGGCAATTTCTTTTCTGAAATTGTGTTACAACTGTGTCCTTGACTTACTGCAAGAAAATAAAACTTTCCTCTGGGAAATACATGCTTGAGGCTCATTGTTTGATGGCATCCCATGTAAAGGACTTATTTCCATTGATGGTTATTAGGCAAACTAACAAGCAGAGATAAACCCATTAAAAGTGATTCAGAGGATGGAATGATGAGTAAAGGCTGGGGTCAACCAGAGGAGCCTTCATGAAGGAGGAATTAGAACTAGGGAGTGAAGGATGAGGTGAATTTCAGTAGAGAGGATTGGTAAGTGGGAGATTTTCAGGCAGAGGAAGAGGCATGAGCCAAAACATGGAGATGGGAAATTGCAAACTTTGTTTAAGCTGTGGCAAATGTCACCTGCTGTATTTGCATGGGGGATCTTAGGCTCACTCAAATACTCACAAGATAATTACAGACCATACTTGGTCCTACTCAGCATAGAAGTATACAAGAAAGGGTAGATGTAGGGCAGGGTAACATCAGGCTATGTAGTGACAACAGTCCATACAGCAGTCTACAAAACTACCCAGTAACTATATATTTTTTTCACTCCTTCCCCACAGAGCACTCAGGTATAAGGTAAAGGCACTCATACTGAGTAGGCGATGGAGTTTCCTGGGCTTAGAATCCCTATGTCCCACTGCAGCTAATTTCTGGTGTCTCCATAGAAGACTTGCTCAATTACAAGTCATCATACTCACATCCAAAGTGTGATTTTTTTCTAGGTGTTTATAGCAAGGTTGTCTATGAAACACAGTTGACTTAATATCCTTATTAGATTTCCAAGGAAACAGAACTTGAATGTGAACAAAAGCTCAAATTTTTATTTAGATGCTGTGTTCTTTACATCCAGCTCTTTATCTATTGAGTTCAAGATTGGAGAAAATTACCTAGAATCTTGAATTCCAAACTAAAGAGTCTGTATTTCAGTAACTTAGTTTTTCCACTTCCTATTTTTCCCCTAAACAAAGCATATGAAAAGATATGTGTTGGTGTAAAAGTCCATAAGTAAATTGGTAGGTATATAACACTTGAACAGAGTTCAATGTTAATATGTTTTAGTGATATAGGCAAGGAGGTAGTTAAGGCAAACAGTAGGAACTGAGGTCACCAGTCCCTTCTTACAATCCTGCCCACTCCTCCCAAACTTTTCCCCCATTTTCTGCGCTATGGAAGACCAATTTCTACAAGGCTGCTGCCAAGAACCAGTGATGCCTGAAAATAACCAACATGGCTGCTGATTGTGTTCCCATGGAAACCCACAACCTATTATAATATCATTATCATAAAATTACCATGGCTGCCACTCCCACTCCTATCATGCAGCTGATGCTATGACACTTTCAAGAGTTCCAAAAATAGCAAGAAAATGGGCATTACTCAAACCCCATCTCCAAATATCACTCACTATGAATATTCAATTAAAACCACCTCAGATATCATGTACATGTCTCCCAGTTTAATAACAGGGTAACCCAGAATTTCACTGGATGAAGGTCACTCTTGAGCATGCCACATTCCTTTTCAAGTGTTACTTTTGTTTTGCAAATAAATCTTCTTCCTCTGCTGTTCCTTGATTGTGTCTCATCTTTGAATTCTTTCTTGCATCAGAGACAGGAAACTTGACCCAACCATCCCATGATATGTGCAGTGAACTATTCATGAGGTGAAAGCCCATCCAGAAATTGGCTGGTGAGTCATTCATTCTCTCAACTCATCTTGTTTGCATTTGAGAGCTTTGGTTTCATTCTTTCTTTCCTTCTTCACTCCATCTAGCCTGTTACAGACTAAATCATCTTAAGCCAACAGTGTCTGCCTCTCCAGTGACTTTTGGGAGTGGAAAGGCTGAGGTTGACTCCATGTAGATAGGGCATGTTGAGAAGGTGGGGCACTTTGTGAAGAAGATACGTAAGAGTGGTTGGGGCTTGCTCCCAGGCCACGTAGTGACCAGAGGGTATCCTTGTTTCTATTGCCATCCAGTCATGGATGTTCTACATTGCCTATTCTCTCTTTTGCTTATCGTGTCTGAACCTCCAGCATTTTGCTCCTTCAAGATGAGTGCCTCATCACATATTTTAACATCCTTACCAATGAGGTGTTTTGTCCCCATGCGGAAAGTCTCTCCTATATAGGGCAAATCAATTCTGTCATCCTCTAATCCCTGGGAACCTTTTCTATCTCTGTGGAAAACACTTTGGCATATACCACCCTCATGCTCCTGGCTCCAACACTTTCAAGACCCCATTCCACTTAATTGGGAGTTTTGTTTTTTCTGCCACATGTTACAATGTTGTCATCTCCCATATCCATGGCAATGCCCCCAGTGGGGAGGGGGTGTGGAAGCAATCTGGATGTAACTGACAGGTGCTCCAAGGAATACTCCATTTAAGAGCTTCTCTGTGTTCTTTGAAAGATGGCCCCTCTTCCCTCCCTCCAACTAAGAACTTTCAAGATTATTTTAACAGTAATATTGAACTGTTAAAAGCTAGAACTGAAGCACTGCAGGTTACCCCTTGCTAAAATGCTAAAAATGAGGGTTAAGATCTGATCAATCCTATACAATCTCCCTTCCCATCCTCACAGAAATCCCCAGGGGTTGTGCGTGTCTAGGAAGAACGTGATCCTCCCCCTTTCCCTCAATCCCTGCTTCTCTTTCACTTCCTAATAACCCACTTACCCTACCCTGCATCTGGATCTGTTCCTGTTTATTAGAGGACAGCTCTGTTGGAACTACTGCCATCAGGGCCTCCTACTATTTAGGTACAAATAAGTATTGACTGCTGAGAAGTGTCTAATGGAGATGCTGGGACAATCAAAGCCCAGGTTTCTTTTTCCACAACTGACTTAAATCAATGTAAACAACAGGTAGGGAGGTTTTCAGAAGACTTTAGCAAATTTACTGAGGAATTTCAGGCTCTAACATTGGCCTTTAACTTGACCTGGGTGAACTAAACATTTTCTTGTCTGCTATGTTGCACCCCAAGATAAACATCAGTTCTGGGCCAAGGCCCAGGCCCATGCTGACTCCCCGAAGGGCCAGAAGCCTAATCAGTATGATGTGGGAGCCATGGCAGTCCCACAAACAGATCCTAACTTAGTGACCAAAAGAGTCATAAAATTTGAGGTGCTGAGGTCATATGATGATCTGTCTAGTGGCTAGAATGAAAATAATGTATTGTTAAACTGATAAATTATGGCAAAATCAGGAAAGTAACTCAACATAAGGAAGATTCCAGCCTCATTCCAAGGATGACTGGTAGAATCTTTAAAAGATATACAGACCCTAGCTTCCCTGAAGGACAGGTCTTATTCAGTACCCATTAGTCAACCCCAGATATCTGACTAGAAATGGGGAATGGGACCCCAAAATCTCAAGAAACAAAACTGAGGGGGAAATGGACTTCAACTTGGGAAGCAACAGTCCAGACAACAGGCTTGTATGACAGCAGTCACAGTAGCCAGTATCCTGTGACTTCAGGGACAACCCAGGGAGGGATTTCCAACCATGAGGGGACAAGTTCAGTAGAGAATGTTCTGGGTGTGGAAAGCTGGGATATGACAGAAGGAATGACCTCTCCCAAAAAGTCTGCCTAGTCCCTGCCCGCACCGTTAAGAGGGACAGTAGAAATTCCTTTGAAGGGAGGGGAGGCTCCTAGTTCCCTCATGTCCTTATTCAAAGCTGAAGGGGCCTGTGAAAAGTGGTTCCCACTGCCCATATGACCATCACAATCCTAGAGCCCTAATGATCCTGGATGTCAAAGTGAAGAATATAATTGTCTAACTGACTTGGGAGTCACTTACTGTGTTCTGAATTCCCATGTAGGATGCCACCCTTAAAAGTTGTGTTGTCATGGGAATTTGTGGTAAGTTCTACTCCTGACAAATTTACTTTGCCTCTGGTTTGCCTGGTAGAAGATGCCCTTGTTTCCCATCAGATTTTGATGATGCTGTAAATCAGACTCCTTTGCTCAGTAGGGATATGCTCTGTTCTCTGGGCACTTCTCTTGGGTTAATCACCCCTAAATCTAAATCTTTATTATGCCAATGATGAGTACTGCCTCAAGATTGAATTTGGAAAATCTTGTTGAAATTCAAAATAGAGTGGATTCTTGAATCTTTTTGTACTGATAGACAAGGAATAGCCTTGAGTATATTCACCCAAAAAATGAATCCACTTCCATGACCAATGGCTTACTTTCCTGAATAGCTGGACTCAGTGGCCACAGGATGACCTAAATGCTTAGGGGAAGCTACTGCTATTGAACTTTTGGTACAGTAATCACCAATCCACTTTAGGAAGCCTCTTGAAGTTCAAACTTCACACCAAGTACAAGAGGTCTAGAGATTAAAGGACACAGATGGCTAAAAGGAGGAAGCCTTAATAAATATTGATATCTCCTTTTTGGTTCATGGAGGTAACAAAGTATGCTAAGTCCTCCGTCCAGCTACTATTTTGCCATCTGAAGATATTGAAAAGCTGGCTCATTCTTTGTGTAGAGACCACTTAGCAGGTGTACTCCAGTAGATCTTACCCACGTCATGGACCTAAGCATTCAACACGTCAGCTCCAAAGGCTAAACTTAACACCTGGGCTAGAGTCTTAAAACTGAGGATAGACCAGAGAGTTGATATTTATACAAATTCTATATATGCTTTCTAATGTTACAAACATGTGGGATAACTTGGAGAGAAAGAGGTCTATTGACTGTAAAAAAACTTCTCTAGGTCATTAGTACTCTCAAACAGGCAGTTTTCAGGCCTTTGGAGGTAGCTGTTCATTGCAGGGGACACCAAAAGTAGAATAGTTATAATGTCAGAGGAAAGGCACTGGTAGATAGGGCAGAAAAGGTGACTGCCACTCAGGATGTTCCAGTATTTCTAATACTCCAGCCTCTAAAGACATCTGGAAGTCCCTACTGTATCATTCCTGATATAGAATGGGGACAGCAATGAAGTTGCACTAAAGATGCTAATGGGTTGAAGAATATAGATCATAAAAATACTCTCAATGGCAGCTCAGAGGAAAATTATCAAGAACATACATGACTCTATCCATCTTCAAACACCACTCCTTATGAATATTCAATTAACCCCCACTCTCAGACACCACTCTTATGTCTCCTAGTCATACAAAGGGATGACCCATCAAATCTTGTTGGGTGTAGTTCACTGTCAAGCATGCCTGCACTTCCTCGAGTGTTTACTTTTACTTTTAAGTAAGTCTTATTCATCCACTCTACTTGCTTGTGTCTTGTTCTTGAATTCATTGCTGCATCCCAGACAAGAACCTTGACCCACATACCCCATGACTTTGATAGAACCATTTATATTTAAAAAACAGAAACACATGTTTAGCCATCTTCAATTTGATATTATACTCTTAAATGGAAAAGATTATGTTCTTTTAGTGCATGGCAATAAGCAGGACTTCTTTTCCCTTTGCTCCCCATACTTTGAAACATTTCGTATGAATGATAAGCATGTTGTGTTAGAAGGCTGACTCATACATTATATGTAAGAAATAAATATATGATGTTCACAAAGATGATCTTTTATTTTTCTGTAAATGTTAAGGCAGTGTATTTTCCAATATCTGAGTGAAAGAAGGGGCAAAGTTTTTCAAACCATATTTCCAAATAAGGGAGCCTTGAGGTTTTACTCTAAGCCTCTCTCAGTGGATAGTTGCTCAAATGGCAGAAGGCAGCAGGTGCCTAGAAAATATTGTTGGTATTGAGTGTAGCCCTGAAATATGAGAAGTTGTGGCAATTTGCATACAAGTAGCTGAAGCAGTAAGTAGCTGTTCAGTGGGCTTATCAGCGCTATCCCTAGCCTCCCACATCTGAGGACCCAGTGCCTGTACAATAGCTTGTGTGATTCAGCAGCTACTGTACCTGGAGCCTGCCTCTTGTAGTAGGAACATCTACTTCATGGCTTCATCACTGTCTCAAGCTCCTATTTGGCTTACTGGCCTCCTTCCCATTCTAGTTTATAATCAGCTTCTCATGATGAAAGAAGTTGGCCTGAGAAACTGGCTTGTTCCAGTGTGTGAATGGTAGAGGAAACTCTACTTTCTTCCTTCCAGGCAACATGCTAAAGCTAGACATGCATCTTACAGACAATGCTGAAGCACCATTCTCCTCCTTTTCTCACCCAACACCCATGCCATTCACTTCTATGACATATCCCTTCCGCCCATGGGGAGTCACAATCTTAGGAGTATGCATGGTCCAGACAAGTCAGTGGGATATTTTTGAGCTGGGCGTTTGTATCCTCAAAAATGAGAGGAAGGGAGCTGCCTCTTCTTCCTCTATGTATCCCAGCCCAGAACAAAATTCTCCATACTACCAGTTTTGCTAAGCTCTCCTTACAATGAGAAGAACTCACCATAAGTAGTCTGGTCTAGGATGCATTTCATATTGGTGTTTGACAATCACATCACACTATCAGGGATCCAAGAAAATAAATTTATTAAACTTTGAAGGAAAAAAATCCACAGACATAAAGAAAGTTAAATATAAACTGCAGGACACAACTAGTCATACTAGTGAATAATGGCTTGTGTGGCCAGCAAAGTACCAAAATGACATTCTGAGACTGATTGAGGTATTTAGCTATTTTTGGCTATAGAAATGTTGTTAGCCTACTGTGAAATGGTAAGATAGTTCTTCCAAACACATAGTTTTAAGTTGAATTAGGTTCTACTGTGATGATATTGTATATGAAACTAAATTATGTAGCTCTTGGAGAAGACCATAGCAGCAAGGTAGCAGAAAATCTATTAAACATCTACTACAAAGTATCACGGTAAACTTTAAACACCCAGGTCTAGCTTTCCACCATCTTTCCTGAATGAGAGAAGGAATTAAAACTTACCAATCATAAAGCTTGCTTTCTAAAGGGGTCTGAGCTAAATGGCAAATACTATTTAAGTGAATGCTAACTTTAAAAAGAATATAAAAAATTCTTAAAATGGTTAAGTATTCTCATTTTCATAATCCTTTTGGGAACTATCCCTATGCTTCTAAAAATGATACTTAGGTTATTAAGGAATTGGAAAATCTACAAATTACTCAAGTCCCCTTTCTTTTTTTCTGACTACCTGCTTTGAGGCTGGACTACTTGGAGGGAAAATAAAAAATGATGAAACATCTTCTTTTACTGTTTAACTAAATCTTATAAAAATTTTGGTGAGAAAGTTTCTGCTCCTAGTTTAAGTAACTCTGAGTTATCTGTGGGGATTGAAAACCTTGTTTCTTTTATTTCTTGTTGCCATGAATACTGACTATGTATGTGTCTGGGTAAAGGCTGTGAAACAAAACCTATTTCTGTTCCTTTACCCAGTTAGCTTCATTTGACCTGCTTCAACTTCCTCTCTTCGGTAAATATGAAATAAAATCGAGTTATATTTGAAGAGATTTTACTGCAGAGGTTATAGAGCTTACCTCTCATGGTCTGCATGCACTAAATCAGTCCACATGCCACTGTAGAACTTAAGTCTTGTTGTCAACGTGAACCAGCAATGATTTCTACTTCTCTTCGCATGCAGCTGTCTGGCACGAACCAAGATTTGGTAAAGAAAAGTTTTGTGTTGTTTGGTTTTTGATTTATGTAAGTTTATTTGTGCAAATATTTAAAAATTTTCTAAATTTAACAAATATTTGATTAGAAATTCAGATAAAATAAGTATGTTCCGATATGCAAATTTTTACAATCATTTTAGAATCAATGAGTTTTGGAAGGTACAAAAAGGACCTTGTAAAAAAACACTTGTGTGTGTTTTCTTTAGGTGCACTGATGAAAAGCATCAAACCAGCTTGAGACTGTAGTTGCTACATTCTGTAGATGAATCTTCTTGAACTACAGTACACAGTGTATAGGGTGATATAAAATAGCCATGCTTGAAATTTAACTTCTTAAAAATATCTTTATCAAGTTTATGTCAAAATAAGTGTTTTAGATATCCAAACTATTTTTGCCTTCTTACCTATAGTGTTAGCTCCCAATTAATTAAGAAGAAAAAAATTAGTCTGTGCTATGATTTTCATTCAGTTCTCCTGAACTGCAGAAGCCACCTGATTTTTCGCTTTTTCAAAAAGCATGATTCTACTATACATTAAAAACATAGCCATTCAATGTTTAGTATCACAAAATTAACACCCACAAGAAGACAATTACTGCCACTAAACAGTATTTGAGACAATTCTTTAAAATATTTACAGTTCACAACAGGAATATCTATCTGATTAAGCATTCCTCTTAGTTTTTTCTTTTTAATATCCTGTTTCAAATTTCAGAGAAGGCATTTAGAATCCACAACCTACTCTTCCATTCCCCTTACACTGGTTTGGTTTAAGCATTCATGCCACAGCCAATTCTTTGCCATTAGATACAAAGCTCTTGGACATCAAAAAAAGGCTATGGCAAGATTTTGTTCAGTTGGTCTGTGCTCACGTAGCCACACGATGAGAGAAACTCTTTGTCAGGCAAGGGCAAGGTGGCTGCATTGAGTACAAGGCCCTGTGGAGATTGTACTAAATGAATGGAGGTATAGTCTGGGACAGGCATCTCAGAACCTGGGGCGTCTTCTGCTGTCCCAGACCTCTCGGCAGTAGTGGTAAGGCTTTCTGTGGTGATGTAAATGTCCTCCTGGTTAAAGCTTGGCTCGACACGTGATTCGACATCGACATGAGGGGCCACAGCGATACACTTTTTGGCATCTGCTTCACAGAAGTAGGCGTTGTCCATGATGAAGTTTGTCTGGCAGAGTGAGACGACTTCTGGATGCGCATCACACTGAGAATTCCCTGCCTTGTTCTTCTGGCCTGGGGAAAGGACCACACTCCCTGCCGGCGTAATGTCACTAACCTGGGCGTAAAAGTCGATGTTTGCCAGTGAATTTGGATTGCTGAGCTGAGAAGGTGCAGCCTGAAGAGTGGATTCAATCTCACCAGTAAGAAGTGGTCGCGGTTTGTCTTCCTCTGCTAGGACGACCTCAGGCTGCTGAGCAGCAGGAGAAACATCATGGTAAGGTGAGTTATTTTGATTCTTCTGGTCAAGGCACAAGAGATCTGCTTCCCCTTTTAACCTTTGAGGCTGAGCAACCTCCGAGTTCCCGTCGCACCCGTCACTGGCATTGAAATCATTCTCCAGGATGTCAGGTTCGTAACAGCTGGTTCGTCCAGAGTCGTCATCCTTTGCTGCAAGGACGCTAAGTGATTTCTGATGGCTGTTGCTTAGAAGTCGGTCTGTGTCTGATCCCTCAGTCTTTTCATCAGGGTCATCGATGTCTAGCTCGATGAATTCAACCCAAGAGTCATCATTGTAGAATTCAGGCTTATAGCTATCTTGAATGGCTAAGATTGTGTTCACCTCCTCTAACTTTCCTTCCTAGGAAACAGAAAGAAAAGGATCTATGAAGAGAAAGCCTCTGGTTAAATAGTTTGGCAAATACTATTCAGAGACCAATTATGGTTACAATAAGAATAATTGAAAGAAAAACATAATAACAAACATAAGTCAGTGCAGACTTTTAAATATGTATGAAATTTCCATAATCTTAAGAGATGAAATGTTCATATTTTTTTCCTCTAGGAGATGAGATAGAAAAAATTTAAATGTGATACATGTAGTTGACAAAAAATACCATAAAAACCAGTCTCAACAACATGACAGATTTGTTCATCTGTCAATTAGTGCTATCTACAATTTAGACAGATTTATTAATTACCTTGAGGAGATCTGGATCGATTCCTTTAATCTTTGGAACTGGAACTGGGGGCAGAATCAGCATCTTAATCCTTGAAAACAAAATTTTGGTTTGATATACCTTAAAGGTTATATATTGTGTTATTTCAAAACATAGAAATAAAACATTGGGAGCACTATTACTTATTCCAAATAGCCTGGTATTTTATATAAATGGAATATGAGAAAGGGAAGGCAAATATTAAGCAGTAAATGATCAAAACAGTAAAGGATAGAAAAGGAACAACAACAAAAAGCCTGATCTGCAGTCCATTTAAATAAAACTTTTTTTTTTTTAACAATCTTTTCTTTTTCCTCACAGTGCTTTTTATTGACAGCAAACTTTAGTATTTGGAAGTGAGAAATTTAATTTCATATGAAGCTAACCAATTTTCATGTCAATTATAAGGAAGGCAATTTTAAGGTACATTTCATCAGTAATTTGCAAAGAAAATACACAAAGAAAAAGAGCCAAACCACATGAAGCCAAAATTACTTGTGGCCTTTAAAAAGGGCTTTCTTGGATAAGTTAGCACTGCATAGTTAACATTAATTATAAAGTCACCTAAGATTTTCTCATTAACTTGCATGTTACTGCAGGGTTCATTTCTGGTGGAACAAACTAAATATGATCCATCATTAGTATGGATTCATATGAACAACTCTGTGATAAACTCATATTTTCTGTTTTAAATATTTAAATATTTTTATATCATAATTCATTTCAACGTTTCTCCTGCCTGCCTAGTGTCTTGAAATATCCCCAGCACTTAACACAATTGTTGGAACAAGGAAAGTGCTTTATAAATAATTTCAATAAATTTGAGAAGATCATTTATCTATGCTGCTAATTGTGGACACCAGAATTTGCATCTTTAAATCAACCTTATAGCCTTGGAAAAAATCTCAGAGATTATTCATTTTCATTTTGTTTTAATAAACTTCCCAAAGTGTTCACAGATGTTACTGTAGGGAAGGGATGGTAGCCTGGTTTTGGGATATCAGTTGCTATTCTGCCCAGTGGGAATGAATGGTCTAGACTGCTTAATAAGGAAGATCATCTCTTAATAGTTCCACCCACTTACCCATTCAAGGAAACTGACAAGTTTCACTTTATAAGTTGCTCCGAGTGACCTCTACTTGACTTATTCAGAGGGGCAAGCATTAACAAATTATGACCAATGAATGGCAGATACATAATAAATAAAAAATTACTATATATGCTTTTGTTTGAATATGTCTGATAAACCATATACTGTGAGATATACTTTGCACTAAATTGAGGTTGGTAAATTATGGCCTGTGGGCCTACTCCTACATGCCATTTATTGTTAGATAGTTTTACTGCCCTACAACGATGCTCATTCTTTTACCTACTGTCTATGGCTGCTTTTATGACACAGTGGCACAGCAAAGTAGGTGTGACCAAAACAGCATTAAGATTCACTATCTTACTCTTTATTGACCTCCTACACTAAGCATTTAATTTAATCCTTGCAATCACCAAGGTGGCAAATGATATTATCTATACAAAGACTTGGAAAATTAAAAATTTTTATTCAAACTATGCACTAATAGTCGGCACAGGTAGGGATCAATACCTGACTTTAAAGCCCAGACTGTTTGTCCTCTGTCATGTTACTGTGTTGTTTGATTCTATATTTCTAAATGCATTTTTCAAATTTTCAAAAAACTCAGAAAGATATAACTAATTATAGGAGGCAAATTGTTAATGCTTGATTTTGTGGTGTGAGCGTCTCCTTTTGAAGAGGATGATGCATTTTGGCATGTTAGTGGTTTTCCAGAGTTACAATGGCCTTAGGCCCATTGCAGATCCTGAAACCTAAAGGGCCCAAGCAGGTCATGCAAATGAATGCAGCAGGCCAGTTGCAATGTCATTAGGAAGGATGGAGAGTACACACCTTTCTCAAAGGAAACATCTGGTTCTCTAGTTCAGCACATCCTACCATACAGGACTATCAGTCTGCTTTCACTAGGTCTTTCAGTTTGTAAGATAATCTGAGTGACCTATCATGTATTTTATGGGCAAGTAAAGGAGAAGAGCTCTGGGTCCCCAATCACAAAGCAATGTCAAGGGAGGAAAATGCTGATTACTCTGATTTGATCAGGACATACTAAATACAGGTATGGAAATGTCACACTGTAAACCATAAATAGGCACAAGCACTGTAAATTAAAAGTTTTAAAAAGTAATAAAAGCAAAAAGGAAACAAAAGAGATAATGCAGGAATCTGGACTTTAAGGTAAGAATTCTCCATTTTATAAATAATTTGTAGCAAAATATTTACTCCAAAATCAAAACAAAATAATAAAACATGGATATTCAGCAAAAACTTCTGAAGTTTTTGCTGACACACTTTTTATCTTTCTTCAGTTAATAATAGGTCAGGGATGATTGTATGGCAGGGATAACTAAAGACAATCTGTGTAGAAACTACATTTGTGATTTTGCTATTCTTTATTCAAACACAATTTATAGCATACACTTTTTCTAAAGATTTATTTATTATTTATTTGAAAGTCAGAGTTATACAGAGAGAGGAGAGGCAGAGAGAGAGAGAGAGATTTTCCCTCCGCTGGTTCACTGTCCAGATGGCCGCAACTGCTGGAGCTGTGCTGAGCTAAAGCCAAGGGCCAGGAGCTTTGTCCAGGAATCTCATGCAGGTGCAGGGGGCCAAGCACTTGGGCCATCTTCCACTGCTTTCCTAGGCCATAGCAGAGAGCTGGATCGGAAGTGGAGCAGCTGGGACTTGAACTGGCGCCCATATGGGATGCTGGCACTGTAGGCAGAGGCTTTACCCGCTATGCCAAGGTAAAGGCCCCTACAGTACACATTTTTCTAGAGTTGACTGTTAATTATGTGGATTAAGTCAGTATGAAGTAGCTTGGATAATCAATTCTGGATTCAAAATTTCAAAGACATGTAGGAACTGAACCCCTCTATAATCCTGGGTTTCTGGGGAAGACTGGCATAAGCATCTCATCCTTTGGAACATCATTTTATTTCTTGGAACTACATGTTCTTTTTGCTACCAAATATTTTATATCATTTCCTACTTACATTAGAACTTGCAAATTTAGAGAATTACAAAGTTTTTATAGGAAGATTTTAAAAAATGAATTCTTGCCTACAAAAAAGTCAATTTAGAATGAGAAATTTGGAAGTAGAATAAAGGTTTCAAATCAATCTTTTTTTTTTTTTTTTGGACAGGCAGAGTGGACAGTGAGAGAGAGAGACAGAGAGAAAGGTCTTCCTTTTGCCATTGGTTCACCCTCCAATGGCCGCTGCGGCTGGCATGCTGCGGCCGGCGCAATGCGCTGGTACGAAGGCAGGAGCTAGGTGCTTCTCCTGGTCTCCCATGGGGTGCAAGGCCCAAGTACTTGGGCCATCCTGCACTGCCTTCCCGGGCCACAGCAGAGAGCTGGCCTGGAAGAGGGGCAACCGGGACAGAATCCAGCGCCCTGACTGGGACTAGAACCCGCTGTGCTGGCGCCGCAAGGCAGAGGATTAGCCTAGTGAGCCGCAGTGCCGGCTCAAATCAATCTTACATTTTGTTGATTTTAATCAAGTGTCATAGTTTAGGACAACAATTTTCAGAGAAAATAGTCTTTTAGACAAACATTAATACATTTTATTTAAAATCCTATCTTTTAGGGGATGGTTTTTTCTTCTAAATATTGTTAGCTAATATAATTAAGCATCATAGCAAATTTATTTGGTAACTCAAAATAAGAATGTTGAGAAAAATGATTAAAAATAGTGAGTTTATCAATATCTATTATAAATCAGTTACGTACATAGAAGTCAGCCCACCTACTGTACAGATCATAATCAACAGAATAGTTTGGATTTTTGTTGTTGGGATTACTTAAATACATACTCTGACTTTTATTTTTTTTTTACCCAGAAACCTTTTAAGGTATACAACTTCATGCATTTCATAAATATAACTTTAGCAACGCAGTGATTTTTCCCATCCTACCTGTCCTGCCACCCCCATTCCCGCACTTATTTCTTCTCCTTCTCCTATTCCATTTCTTAATTTATACTAAGATTTATTTTCAATTAACTGTTCCTCACAGTCAAGACAAGGGATGTTCAAGGTCATTGCATCTCAAAGTGACAATTTCACTTCTATAGATTAAGTATTAAGTGCTCTATTAGTTTTCACAGATTTGGGAGAACATATGGTATTTTTCCTTATGGGGCTGCTTTATTTCACTAAGCATAATGTTTGTCAGTTGGATCCATTTTGTTGCAATTATAGGATTTTATTTTATTTTTCAGTCCTGTGTAGTATTCTACGGTGTACATATTCCATCATTTCTTTATCCAGTCTTCAGTTGATGGGCATTGGGTTGATTCCATATCTTAGCTATTGTGAATTGAGCTGCAATAAACATGGGGGTACAGATAACTCTTTATTATGCTGATTTCATTTCCTTTGGGTAAATTCCCAGGAGTGAGATGACTGGGTCATATGGTAGATCTATATTCAGATTTCTGAGGTATCTCCATACTGTCTTCCACAGTGGTTGTACAAGTTTACATTCCAACCAACAGTGAATTAGGGCACTTTTATCCTATAATCTTGCCAGCATTTGTTGTTTGTTGATTTCTGTATGAAAGCCATTCTAACAGGGGTGAAGTGGAAGTTCATTGTGGATTTGATTTGCATTTCCTGATGGCTAGTGATCCTGAGCATTTTTTCATGTATCTGTTGGCCATTTGGATTTCTTCTTTTGAAAAATGTCTGTTTAAGTCCTTTGCATATTTCTTTAACTGGATTGTTTATTTTGTTGTTGTGGAGTTTCTTGATCTCTTTATATATTGTGGATATTAATCTTTTATCAGTTGCATAATTTGCAAATAATTTCTCCCATTCTGTCAGTTGCCTCTTCACTTTGCCTAGTGTTTCTTTTTCAGTGCAGAAGCTTTTCAATTTGATGTAATCCCATATGTTAATTTTGGTTTTGATTGCCTGTGCCTCTGGGGTCTTTTCTAAGAACTCTTTGCCTATGCCAATGTCTTTCAGGGTTTCCCCAAAGTAATCTAATAATTAGACCGTATTAGATCATAGATTTAGGTCTCTGATCTATTGTTAGTGGATTTTTGTGTAAGATGTATGGTAGGGGTCTTATGTATGTGGAGATCCAGTTTTCCCAGCACCATCTGTTGAAGAAACTGTCCTTGCACAGGGATTGGTTTTAGCTCCTTTGTCAAAGATAATTGGTTATAGATGCATGGGTTGATTTCTGGAGTTTCTATTCTGTTCCATTGCTCTTTCCATTTGTTTTAGTGCTAGTATCAGGCTGCTTTGATTATAATTGCCCTGCAGTATGTCTTGAAATCTGATATTGTGATGTCTACAGCTTTGATTTTGTTGTATAAGATTGCTTTAGCTATTCAGGGTCCCAGGTTTCCATATGAATTTCAGCATCATTTTTTCTATATCTGAGAAGAATGACCTTGGTATTTTGAATGGTATTGCATTGACTCCACAAATTCCTTTCAGTGGTATGGACATTTTGATGATATTGATTCTTGAAGTCCATGAACATGGAAGATTTTTCCATTTTTTGTGTTTTCTTCTATTTCTTTCTTTATGATTTTAATTCTCATCATAGAGATCTTTGATGTCCTTTTTTTCTTCAGCTATTGTGAATGGGATTGGTCTCTGAAATTCTTTCTCAACTGCGGCATTGTCTGTGTATACAAAGGCTATTGCTTGTTGTGTGTTGACTTCATATCCTGCCACTTCACCAAACTCATGAGTTCCGGTAGCTTCTTAACGGAGTCTTAGAATCATGTCATCTGCAAATAGAGATAGTTTGACATCCTCCTTCCCAATTTGTATCCCTTGATTTCTTTTTCTTGCCTAATGGCTCTGGGTTAAAACTTCCAGGACTATATTGAATAGCAATGGTGAGAGTGGGCATCCTTGTCTAGTTCCAGATCTTATTGGGAATGATGCTTCCAACTTTTCTCTATTAAATAAGTTTGTCATAAATTGCCTTGATTGTGTTGAGGAATGTTCCTTCAGTAACACAATTTTTTTGAAGTTTTTATCATGAAAAGATGTTATATTTTCTTGAATGCTTTCTTTGCATCTATTGAGATAATTCTATGGTTTTTGTTCTTCAGTTTGTTAATGTGATGTATCACATTGATTTGGGAATGTTGAACCATCTCTGCATACCAGAGATTAAAATCCCACTTGGTCCAGGTGAATGATCTTTCAGATGTGCGGTTGGATTTGGTTGGCTAGAATTTTTTTTAGGATTTTTACATCTATGTTCATCAGGGAAATTGGTCTATAATTCCATTTCTCTGCTGTAACTTTTTCAGGTTTAGGAATTAAAGTGATGCTGGCTTCATAGAAGGAGTTTGGGAGTATTCCCTCCCTTTCAATTGTTTTGAACAGCTTGAGAATAATTTGAGTTAGTCCTTTTTAAAGGTCTGGTAGAATTCAGAGTGAAGTCATCCAGTCCTTGGCTTTTCTTTGTTGGGAGGGTGTTTATTACTGGTTTAGCTTCCATCACGGTTATTGGTCTCTTTAGGTTTTCTACATTTTCCTGGCTCAATTGACGTAGGTTCTATGTGTTCAGGAATCAATCTATTTCTTCTAGGTTTCCTGATTTCTTATATACAGCTCTTTGTAGTAATTTCTGATGATTCTTTTTATTTATGTGGTCTCTCTTTTTACATTTCTTTTTTCATCTCTGATTTTTTTTTATTTGGGTCTTCTCCCTCTTTTTTTTTTTTTTTTGGTTAATTGGGCCAATGGTGTGTCAATTTTGTTTATTTTCTCAAAAAAAAAAAAAAAAAACCCAGCTCTTCCTTTCACTTATTTTTTGTATTTATCTGGTTTCAATTTGATTATTTCTTTTCTAATTTTAATTATTTCTTTTCTCCTACTAATTTTGGGTTTGATTTACTATGTTTTTCTTGGTCCTTGAAATGCATCAATAGTTCATTTTTTGGTGTCTTTCCAATTGCTTGCTGTTGGCACCAACTGCTATGAAGTTTCTTCTTAACACTGCTTTTGCTGTTTCCCATAAGTTTTGATATACTGTATTGTCATCTTCATTCATTTACAGGAATTTTTAAATGTCTCTTTTGATTTCCTCAATGATCCATGGTTCATTTAGGAGTATGTTTTTCAGTTTCCATGTGTTTACATATGTTCTAGAGATTCTTGAATTTTTGAAATCCAACTTCATTCCATTGTGGTCACAGAAGATGCATGGTATGATTTAGATTTTTTTGCATCTGCTGAGACTTGCTTTATGGCCTAGCATGTGATCAATCCTAGAGAAAGTTCCATGAACTGGTGAGAAGAATGTGTATTCTGAAAGTGTAGGATCAAAAGTTCTGCAGATATCCGTTTCTTCCACTTGGACTACAGTGTCGATTAATTGTTTCCTTGCTGATATTCTGTGTGGTTGATCTGTCCATTGCTGAAAATGGGGTATTGAAGTCCTCCGTTACTATTGTAAGAGGGTCTATGTCTTCTTTTAGATCCATTAACATTTGTTTTAATAGCCAGGTGCCCTGTAATTAGGTGCATATATGTTTATTATAGTCATATCTTGGAATATATCTCACCATTCTCTCCTAGCTTATAGGGTTTCTGATGAGGAACCTGCTGTGGGTCTAGTTGGAGATCCTCTGAAACTAATCTGGTGTTTCTCATGTGTACATTTTAGAATCTTTTCTTTATGTTTTACTGTGGAGAGTTTGACTACAATGTGTTATAGTGAAGATCTTTTTTGGTCATGTCTATTAGGAGTTCTGTGTGCTTCCTATACTTAAGTGGACATCCCTTTCTTTCTCCAAATTAGGGAAGTCTTCTGTAATTATTTCACTAAAAAATGCCTTCTAATCCATTCTCTCTTTCTATGCCTTCAGGAATTCCTAAGACTCATATATTGGATCATTTGATGGTATCCCATGAATCTCAAACAGTTTTTCAGTTTTGTAACTTTTGTTTTTTTGGTCTGACTGTAAAATTTCTAGAGATTGTCTTCTAACTTGAATATTATTTCTTAGGCCTCACCAAATCTGTTGTTAAGGCTTTCCACTACATTTTTTATTTGATTTATTGAATTCTTTATTTCTAATATTTCATTTTGTTTCTTGTTAAAATCTCGATTTCATGAGAAAAATTTTTATTAATGTCATGTATGGATTTCTTTAATTCATGAATTTGCTTTTGATTACTTCTAAGTAATCCTACAATCTAGTTTTTGAGTTCCTTTTCCAGCATTTCTTCAATCTTCATCTTCACATCCCAATATTGAAGTATTGTTGTATTCCTTTGGGGGCATCATGTTGTCTTCCTTATCTTATTTCTTGAATGGCTGTGTTTATTTTTAGGCATTGTTGGATATTTTTCCCCTGTGATGTTTTTTACCTTTGACTTTGCCTCTGTGGTTAAGTGAAGTATCTGTTCTTTCAGTAAATACCCAGAGGTACGTGCTGGGTGTGGCCTAGGAGCCCTGGTCAGCACTCCAGGGTGAGGGGAGTATCCAGGGTGACACCCACTTTGGTTGTGGTAAATCTCTCTCTCTTTTTATCAGAGGGGAGGGTTTGATCAGCTCTGCTGGTATAGTCTCATGCACATGTCCTCTCCTTCAAGGAGACCAATAACTGGATGATAGCCACAGTGGGTATAATATTTATCTGCACTTGCCACAAAAACCACACAAAGGATCTATGCAGTCCTCAGTGTGAGCACAGATAATGCAGCAATGACTCTCACCAGGTAGTCAGGGAGCCCTGAGCACGTGGAGCTATCCATATGACTGCTAAGAGACTCAGCCACACCTTGTACCCTCCCTTGCAGCCACAGTGTTTTCACAGCCTCATCCCAGCACACAAGGCTCCCGCAGTCATGAGTGCCCAGCTCTGTCAAGTAGCTAGACTCATGTATTTCCTCTTGGCTGGTTGCTGGGCACATGGACACAAGCTGGCTCGGCTGTTAGCATGCTCAACATGGCACCTGCTATCTCTCTGCCAGTTACAGGACACTGGTGCCCGGTGGCCTAGGAGAGAGAAATGTAACCACCCCTCTATTTCCCCTCTAGATTTTCAGGTACACTGTCCCCCACTGGGCTCCAGTAGGACTCATGCAAGGCTCTTCCCATATCTTTACTGCCAGTGGCTTGGACTGCCACAATCTGGTCTCATCTCACTCTTCAAAGCTGCTGCCAAGGCCCTCGGCTGCTGAAATCCCAAATTGTGCATGTCCACACCCTCCTTGTATATCTACAGTGTCCCTCTAATTAGCATGGAGTTTCCTCTGCAGTTTTCTCTCTAACTCTTCCCTGAGATTGCACTCTTTCAACTTTTTTTTTTTTTAAGACTATGTACCCTTAGACTGGAGCAGTAAGCTCTCTCCCTATTCTGCCATTTTATAATCTCCCCATACTCTGATTTTTAACATTTGTTTTTGAAAACTGAAATGCTGTTATAAAACCAAATGTAAAATGAAATTCTACAGGGAATTTTGGTTTCCTTTTGTTTCACGTTATATCATTTGTGGCTGAAAGCACCAACAATAACTCTTTCTGTATCAAATTGTAGACTTTTTAGCATGTTTGACATTCTAGAACACTAGCATTGCAAGAATCCTTCTTTCTAATAGTATTTATTTTGAAGTTTACTATGCCAGGCTACCTCAAAAAACAAATTAAATGCTTTTACAGTATATTCACATAGATCTCACTTTGTAGATTGTTCTTGACTACTGCAGGAGAACTTATTTTCAATTTTATGTAGGATGACCAACCAAACTGGTTGGCTGGAATTGAGGGAGTTCCCAGGACCTAGGACTTATAGTGCTAAAACCAGGCAAACCCCAGGCAACCTTAGTAGTGTTAGTCACTCTAGCTCTAGTAGAAGGAGCAGCATTAACCCACAAGGCTTAGTATCTTAAATGTAAGAAACTGGCAATCTATATGAACCATTTTTTCCTTTGTATTTTCTATAAAAAGTATCTTACAGTGTGTATAAAGCTTCAGGAAGAAAAATAGAATGATAGCATCTCAAAGCTCAGGGCAAATTGAAAGGTCATAGGACCCTATGCTTTCATATTGCTCACTAGAATATGGAAATCCAGTGAGGTGAAGGGATTCAAACAAAATTAAATAATAGTGGCAGAATAATAACTAGAACTCAAATCTTATAATTTGACAGTGCAGAAATAACTCTTTTCAAATTTAGAATTTTAGCTTGTTTATACATGTAGATTAAACACAAAATCATAAATATCCAAATGATTTAAATAAAATCCAAATTCACTTGAAATCCCCATCATATGAAGTCTAAAAATGTTTGATTAGATTGAAATCTAAATGGCCTTTGTTTGCTACTTGAAATTTGCCTGTACATAAGAAGTGTGTCAGACTCAGCCAAAGACTCAGCAACATCCTGGGGTATTGGAACAAGTAAACTTAGTGAGGCATTGAGGGGGGGAGGTAGCTCTTAGACAAGGAGGTGCATATCGCAAAGTATGCATGTCAGGTGCCTAAGCTTTTAATGTCCTGTAAAACTCCCCAGAGAGAATCTAAACTTGTCAGTTTTCTATGATGGACACAACAAATTGAGTTTTATATAAACAGAATCAGTATAACTTTTGGAAATTGTAGGTTAATTTAAAGTTCCAGTCATAATTTATAAAAGACAATATCAAGTAACAAATAGAAATACACATGGAAATCTAAATTGGCAATAACATACTAAAGAAGACTATTTCACTCATACCTTTGCTGTTTAGAAAATATGAATACGAATAGCATCACTGTTAGTCCAAATATTCCAAAGATAATAATTAAGAACCATGGAAACCGGAAATCTGAAACACACAAGAATATGTCACTCACAGAGTTGTGAACTGTTGAAGTGAAGCTTACATCTCACTGGCCTTTTTCATATAAAAATATTTGCAATTTGTATTCATCTGGTAAATCAATGATTCACTCAATAATCACTGAAACAAAGTACATTGACTTAACCAGTTTTTTTTCCCCTCAGGAAACACCTCCATTCGCTTTTCAAATCCTTTTACATTAAAAAAAAAAAGCCCTCAGATATACCCGGGAATACTACTCAGCCATAAAGAAGAATGATATCCTGTCTTTTGCAACAAAATGGATGCAACTAGAAACCATCATGCTTACTGAAATCAATCAGTCTCAAAAAGACAAAATATCATGTTTTCTCTGAAATATGGCAGTTAATATAGAATACCAAAAAATGTATAGGAATGCAATGATCATTTGGGATAGGATTGTTATTTTTAGCCCTTGCTTATACTCTTGTGGAACTGTGGTCTTCCTACTTTTAACTTGTGAACTATTATTATGAGTGGCTAATTAAGCCTGTAAATACAGAGTGGATTAAAATTATGGCTTTGCAAAAACTGATGGAGAGTGTGGGAGCAGGGAAATGAGAGAAGTATGGTTTTCTTGGAACTGAAGCTATAAAATGTGTAAAATCTGCTCTATTTATATTAATAAAAAAGAAAATAAAAAAGAAACTTCAAAATAAAGAGCATACAGTTCAAACTCAATGCTTTAATTTTTTTTAAAGCAAACTGCTTTATGCATCTTTTCTGTCCAGGGAATATCATTAAAGGCTTCAGTTCGAGGAAGAAAATGCTAATTGATAAATGTAAGACCTGGGGCCATTGCTGTGGCTCACTTGGGTAATCATCCGCCTGCGGCGCCAGTATCCCATATGGGCTCAGGTTATAGTCCTGATTGCTCCTCTTCCAGTCCAGCTCTCTGCTGTGGCCCGGGAGGGCAGTAGAGGATGGCCCAAGTGCTAGGGTGCCTGCACCAACATGGGAGACCAGGAGAAAGCTCCTGGCACCTGGCTTTGGACCGGCATAGCTCCGGCCGTAGCGGCCATTTTGGGGGGTGAACCAACAGAAGGAAGACCTTTCTGTCTCTCTCTCTCACTGTCTATCTATCAAAATAAATTAAAAAAAGATAAACATAAGACTCCAATATTGTCCACTGTTTCTTTTTCTTTTTTTTTTTTTTTGACAGGCAGAGTGGACAGTGAGAGAGACACAGAGAGAGAAAGGTCTTCCTTTGCCGTTGGTTCACCCTCCAATGGCCGCCGCTGCAGCCGGCGCACCGCGCTGATCCGATGGCAGGAGCCAGGATCCAGGTGCTTTTCCTGGTCTCCCATGGGGTGCAGGGCCCAAGCACCTGGGCCATCCTCCACTGCACTCCCTGGCCATAGCAGAGAGCTGGCCTGGAAGAGGGGCAACCGGGACAGAATCCGGCGCCCCAACCGGGACTAGAACCCGGTGTGCCGGCGCCGCAAGGTGGAGGATTAGCCTATTGAGCCACGGCGCCGGCTATGTCCACTGTTTCTTAAAAGTACAATGATACTTTTAGCCTTCAGATAGAGAATTTATCAAAAAGATGAGGGCAGAGTTTATATTTATGAATCATGACAGAAATTCCTTAGGCATACAGAACATACAACTTACAACTTCATATCTTCGAAAACTTCACAGAAAGTGTAAATTATGAAAAAATTATGTATGGGAGTTGAAAAATATTTTGCACCAAAATAAATTTACCTTTTAATTTCACTTTTCCACAAACTGTTTGAAGCTCTTTTCTGAGTGTGTGTGTGTGTGTGTGTATGTGTAAAACACACCAATCTACTTTGACATAAAAATCATGATTGAGACCCCCATATTCAGGTTTTAGCACACTTTGTATCAGACTTGGGGGAACTCTGTTCCTCAAACTTTTATTTTATTCCTTGAGGAAGAATTCCTTCCAGCTACCTTGTTGTTGGTTCTTAGTATTCTTACCACAGGGGCAAAGGCTACTTACTCTTTAATAAAGATAGGATTTAGCTTCATGTTGCTTTATTAAAATTAGGTCTATATGCTGTAATATTCTTTTCTTATATACTAAGTATTAATATTCTTTTCTTATATACTAAGTTATTAATGTTATGGGTATTTTAAATAATTGATGGGAGAGAAAAAACTATTTTGTATCTGTGTATATGATTTTATATTAATGATAAATTCAAGAATGAACTATATAGCTAGAGCTTCATTTTTTGAACATAGAAGGAAAATCAATTTTTTAAAAAAATTATGCTGAGTGAATTAAATGCCACTTCACCAAGCTTAATGGGTATGCGGCAATTGCATTTTTAAAACTAGGATTACATAATATCAAATATTATTTGAAAACAAGAACCATTTAACTGTAACTTAGAAAAAATGGTGCTACAGCAATTTTCATCTCAACTTCTTTTAGTGAGATTCTACTTGAACAGTAAATGAAGATATTAAAGTTAAATTTTTATGTAGCTTGTATTGTTTCATTAACAAACCTCAATCCCAAATATGGCTCTGAAAACCGCCCTTTTTTAACAGTGCTGGGATATAGCCAATTTCTACTTAAGAGTGAAAACATCATACACTTACTGCTCATTATTATCAGCCTTCTTTATGTTAATATCTAAGATTTTTTAATTCTTTTATTCTGAATTCCTAGGTCTTATTTTTAAAAATTTTAATCATCTCTGTGGTACTCACATGTAGGCTCTTCAAAGGTTGCACGTGTCCTTTGGGCATGACCAGCACACTAGTGGGTAAAAAGCCACACCTCCACTTTTCAAAACCGATAAACACCTCTCAATGACTATCTATGTTGACTCAACATTAGTCCCTCTCTTCAATGCCACATATACAGACATTTATATAGATACAGACCTTCTTTCCTAGACATTAGAAGAACATTTTTTTTCTGATTATGAAGTTAAAACAAACTCGTTTTAGAAACTTCAAAAATAACTAGACATATGAAATTGTATTATCCAGAGACAACCACAGTATTCCTTTTTCTAAACATTCACCTCAGGTCTGGTCCTGATTTAAATAATTTGGACACTAAATTCTCCTTCTGAGTCTGCAATGGTTATTTTTTTCTACAGATAGTGGGCTTGAGGTCTCTCACCCTGATGTTTGATATTAATATATTGTGATCTGGACAATTCACCAACACTGAAGGCACGTATAAATTGCTATATGCCAAAAGCTATGTTAGCTACTGTTTTAATATTTTATTTCATTTGTTTTACCTTCTTCACATGTGAATGGGCTCATTTGAGGAAGGGTTACATAGAGCACCTCACTGAACTCGCCATATTTTTCAGAGCTTCGCTGTCTGGATCTCACACGCACTTCATATTCTTTGTCCAGTCTTAACGAGTACACAGGAACTGATGTCGACAATACAGGGTCCATCTTTTAAGACAAAACATAAAAGCTTATTGGCTCAAGAGTCAACAACTGAATGCAGCGTATTCTGTCGGTGTTCTGGCTTTTGTATTCAACACTGATTCCTATAAGTGGGTGATATTTTAAAATTCAAGTGGGGGGCCGGCGCCGCAGCTCAATAGCCTAATCCTCCACCTGCAGTACCGGCACACCGGGTTCTAGTCCCGATCGTGGTGCCGGTTCTGTCCCGGTTGCCCCTCTTCTAGGCCAGCTCTCTGCTGTGGCCCAGGAGTGTAGTGGAGGATGGCCCAAGTGCTTGGGCCCTGCACCCGCATGGGAGACCAGGAGAAGCACCTGGCTCCTGCCATCGGATCAGCGCGGTGCGCCGGCCACAGTGGCCATTGGAGGGTGAACCAATGGCAAAGAAAGACCTTTCTGTCTCTCTAACTGTCCACTCTGCCTGTAAAAAAAAAAAAAAAAAAAAAAAAAAAAACCAATCAAGGGGGGAGTTTGCTATTTAAAGGAAGAATGAGACAAATAATGATGAAAAGAATCATTTTCTTAAATGGATAATAGTCCTTGAATTTATCTTCAGGTAAATCTACAACAGACTTGCTTAAAGAAATGCAGCCACATCTTTGCATTGGGCTGTCAAATGTTATACCAAGATTAAAGCATAATTAAATTATTATGTAAAATGATGGAAATATAAATAAGGCTACAGCTATCTTTCCCACTTATGTGAGACACTGCAGTTATGTATGGCAGAAAATAAAACAATAGAAATATAAACATATTTCCACATATAGCAAGTGATTTCTGTGATTTTTTTTTGGAAATCTTTGGTATTATTTATATAAATTCTTAATTGTAAAAGGAGTTAGAAAAGTCATCATTGTCCTTACTGGACTTTCAAATAACTGTATTAGAAGCAACTACTTACCTAGCCTATTTGTTTCACAAGTAGTTTAGTATTCAAAATATGCAAAGAAAACCCACTGGAGTCGTTTGATAATAAACATCAAGGTCTCCCAATCCTCAGTGCCAGGAGATTCCTTTCCCTCCCCAGAGAAGGGCAGAGCGAGACTATTAGACTTTTAAGACAAATTACCATCAAAGAGTTTGATCCTACTAGTGGTGATGTTTTTCCCCTCTTCAAGTCAAAGCAGATATTCAGTGTGATTTGCATATATTTAGGAATTGCAATATTTTGGAATGTTCACTTTTTCAACAACATGGAATTTCACATAAATAAAATCCCATAATTTGTTTTATTAAATCAGAAGCTGGGTCTTTAGCCTTTAAAACAAATTTTTCTTTCATCCCAGTTAGTTTCTCCTAACAAAGCATACATGGCATGGTTACTTGCATCTTCTATTGTAGCTACAGAATATATAGAATATTTGTACATCTAAAATTCTATCTTTAGGGCAGAATTTTAATATTCATGTTTCTTATTTTTCTTAAAATACCTTTGTAAGCTTAGGTTTCAATACTAGAAGCCCCAATTTCTCTGTTATTGTCAGCATCACTATTTACAACTTCATTAACAACAGAACCAAAGAGCTGACATATGATCCTTACCTATTTTCTTTCAATCCCCCATACCAGCCATACCAAATTCAAATTTTCTCATATGGTTCCTAGTGATACCCATTCCTTGTCTAATCTCACTACAATACTCAGTCTTTCTTGACACTTTTCCCCACTACACTGTGAGATAATGCACTTCTATTGTTATATTTTATCACTGAAATTTAATTATATAACATTTCTCTATATAATACATTATAATCTTCCTGAGGGAACACATTTTTCAAACTATGAAACTGATAAAGGATTAGTATCCAAAATCTATAAAGAACTTTAAAATATCTTAAACATTTTACATTATACATTAGAGATTTATTTTATTTATTTGAAAGGTAGAGTTACAGAGAGAGAGAGAGACAGCAACAGAGACAGAGAGAGACAGAGGGAGAGGAGGGACTTTCATCCATTGTTTCACTCCTCAATTGCTGCAATGACCTGGGCTGGGCCAGGCTGAAGCCAGGAGCCAGGAGCTTCTTCCAGGTCTCCGATATGGGTGCAGGGCCCCAAGCACTTGGGCCATCCTCTGCTGGTTTCTCAGGCACATTAGCAGGGAGTTGGATTGGGAGTGGAGGAGCCGGGACTTGAACTGGTGCCCATATCAAATGCTGTTGCTATAGTCTGGGCCTTTAACTCACTGTGCCACAGCACCAGCCGCAGTAAAGAAGAAGAAAAAGTAGAAAAACTAAGCCCAAAGTTGGTAGAAGGAAATAATAAGATGAAGGTAGAAATAAATGAGATACTACAAAGCAACATAAAATATCAAGAGAATTTGAGTTGATTTTTTTTAAAAAAAGAAAAACATCTACACATCTTTAGCTTAACTAAGAAGAGACAAGATTCAAATAAGTAAAATAAGAAATGAAAGATGAGACAGTACAACTAACACCAGAGGAATATAAAGTCTATTAAGAGATGCTATGAATAATCATAGACCAGCAAATTGGATGACCTACAATAAATGGATAAATTCCTAGACATATACAATGTATCATGACTGAATCATGCAGAAATAGAAAATTTGAATAGAACAATGAGTAAGGAGACTAAATCAGTAATACTAAGTAATACAAAGCTTCCTATAAAACATAAGTTCAGGATCTGATGGCTTCACTGCTGAATTCTACTATACATTTAAAGAAATAACACTGATCCTTCTCAAACTCTTCCAAAAAACTCAAGAGAAGATTTCCTCATTCTGAGGCCGCTATTACCCTATACCAAATCAAAGACAAGGAAAGAAAATCATAGGCCAGTATCCTTAATGAACACCGATGCATAAATTCCATGCAAAATATTAGTAAACCAAATTCAATAGCACATTAAGAGAGTCATTCACCAAGATCAAGTGGGATTTATCATTTGGATGCATGGATCATTTCACATACACAAATTTATAAAAGTAACACACTATATTAATAGAATGAAGGGAAAAAACCCTCATGGTCATCTCAATACATGTCAAAAAAAGCGATTGAGAAAATTAAGCATTCTTTCATTATAAAAACTTTGAACAAAATAGGTCTAGAAAATGTGTACCTCAACACAATAAAAAACAGATTCACAAATCCACAGCTGACATCATATGCAACAATGAAAACTTAAATGATTTTTCTCTAAGATTAGGAACAAGATAAGGATGCCCATTCTGGCCACCTCTACTCAAACTAATCCTGGAAATCCTAGCCAGAGTAATTAGGCAAGAGAATGAAATAAAAGGCACCCAAATTGGAGAGGAAGAATTTAAATTTCTGTTGTTTGCAAATAACAAGATCTCATATATAGAAACTCTAAATATTCTACTAAGAATATTCTACCAAAAAACCTGTTAGACTAAACAAATTCAGTACATTTGCATGCTACAGAATCAATATACAAAAATAAGTAGTGTTTCTACACATTAATAGTGAACTATGCCAAAAGAGAAATGGAAGAAAACAATTTTACTTATAATAGTACAAAAACACTTGGGAATAAATTTAACCAAGGAGGGAAAGATTTGTATACTGAACACTATAAACCTCTGTGAAAGAAATTGAAGAAGAAACAAATGGGAAGATATTGCATGGATTTGAAGGACGAATATTGTTATTATATCCCCTTTCTTATCCCCTGCTATCCTTGAAGGGATAATTTTCCCATGTGTGATTTTGATTACATCATGCATTACTCATTTGCAAACCATTGGTTCACTGATTCAGATTTTCTAAATGTCCGCATGTTTTATTACATAACTAAAAAAAAAAAAACTCTTTCACCAATATCATCATGAATCTCATCGAGAAAGCCCTCAAACATTGGAAATCTATCAAGCTCCTGGATACAGATACAAGCTTTCCAAAATTCTAATTTTCCTTTGAAAGCTCAAATTTTTTCACTGGCAACAAACCACGCCAGTTGTTTTCCTTGAAATGACAAGCTTACTTCATTCTTTCTATTCTACTCAAATAACAAGCGATAGATAGTGCTCCACATACAGGCAGCTAGCTCAGCCAGCAGCTCCATCATTTCAGTGCTTTTCCTCAAGACAACTACCAGTACCTCAGTGGGCAATGTACATGCTTTATGTGTGCTTCCCACGTGTCTCACAGAATATTAGAATGTATGTATTCAAAGGCTTAGATTTAATAAAGTCCATTTTTTACAGTGCCATTAAACAAATTAAGTGAAAATATCTCTCCCCTTTCTTTACTGGGAGCACATGGAGGTGATCAAATAGTGACTATGGGTAAAGTTTGTTATTACTGTGTTGGTTTATGCTAAGGTGCCAGTTTTCCCACAACTGTTGTTGTACCACCAGTGTAAATGCCAAAACAGTGAACAAAGAAAATAACATTTTATATATTGTGGAAATAAAATATTGTGGATTACCTGGAAGGCCCTTAGGGATCCTCAAGGGTCCACAGTTCACATTTTGAGAATGGCTGTTTGATTGTGATATGGATTGAGAAAGTCCTGCTTGACTTAGCATACAACCATGCTTTTTCTCACCAAGTTACAGAGCAGATATCTAAATTAAAATGATTCAGCAAACAAAACCTCAAAGCCCAACTTTGTAACTTCAAAGGTGTTTCCAAATTCTGGGAGTGAGCTATGCCATGCTGCTGCACATAACCTAGTGACTGGCCAGAAACTGCCTGGCCAGGTCAGGGCTGTTGCTGAGGTTAGACTAATTCAGAATTGGTTACATTGGGAGCAGCACCATAATCCTAGTTTTCTTTCTGTTGTGTGTGCCATGTGGAATTTATCTAAGTGAAAAGTTTCCGTATACATGGCAAAGAAGTGAGGGGTTCAGAGGCCAATCATTACCATGCTCTCTACTTAATAACCTCTTAGTGTGGTTCCCCTTAGAGGTACACAACAATACATCTCTCTGAAATCTCAGAGGAATGAGGTCCTTCCCTCTGTCTTCTGATTAACAATTGATTTTAATGGGGGGTCTTGTATGTAGTAGAAACTATAATAATCAGATAATATTTGTCCATAACGCACTGTGGATCTTAATCACAACTTAGGCTCATCTCCAAAGACAGAGATTCTGTACTAAAGTTAAACTGAACACTCACAGAATTAGGTTTCTTTTTCTCTCAAATGCTACCAGATACATAAGTTCCATACAAGAATCTGATGTTTTACAGAATTCAAGATGATATTTTACTGGTTAAATCAGTTTTCCTCAAATAAGAAATTATGGATCATGTTGCTGGCGTGGGGTATTAGGTCAAAAAGAGATCTAGTTATAAATAAGAGGGGTTGCTGAAGTAGAAGAAAAGTCTAAGCGTAAGAGGTAGTGACGTCTTACCATTTTCCATTGAGTTTCATTGACTTCTTTGTATTGAAGTTCATACTCCAAGACTATCCATCCCTTCTGAACATCTGCATTGGGTGGTGGTTCCCATCGCACTTGAATATCTGCATGAATCCCGGTTAAGCTGACGTTCAGTAAAGTCCAGTTGAGGCCAATGGGTGGATCTGGTTGCACTGTGCGATTCAATAGAAAATTAGTATACAAGGGAAATATCATACTTGATATTAATGGAGCATTTTCTCCTAAATAAACCTAATGATTTCATACTTTTGGATCACTCATACTCTTAATTATTGAAATATTACTATTATAGCTCTCACTTTACATAAGAGTACATTTTACCACTTTTAGCTCTGATAGCATTAGTTCTTGGCAAAGGAATCTATAAATTTTTAACACTGAAGGAACAGAAAGTCAGAAAGATCCACAATGTTTAAAACTGGGATTATTCTGCATCTAGAGGTAGACAAATCTTTTTTTTTTTCTTTCAAGATGTGTATGACTCAGGGACAAGGGACTTGGTCTTATTCATCTCTACATTGCCACTAATACAATCCTTCTGAACATGCTGCAAGTGTTCCTTAAGCCTTATTATCTTCTTGGCCATATGTGATCATTCTTCAGACATAGGAAGCAGAACAATATACTGCTTTTAAATAGTGACATTTGCATATTTTCTTTCACTTAGCTGCCACGTGAACAATTTGAAGTATATATCTCTAGTAAGGGTTTTGAAAACCACTTGTACCACTTGACAACATGACAGATGGTATTGTAGAGCCTCGCGATTCTGGGAACCATTATACTTAGTGAAATAAGCCAGTCCCCCAAAGACAAATACCATGTGTTTTCCCTGACTCATGGTAAATAATAGAGTACCTAAAATGTAATGTATTGGAGTGAAATGGACATTTTGAAGTTCTTTGATTGTTTTCTGTTGAGGAACAGTTTTTTTTTTTTTTTTAATGTTCATACTATTTGAGTTGAACTCTTTTACTTAGGATAGGGTTAACTTTATGATCATTAAGTAAGTTGAAAGTGGGTCTCTGTAAAAATTAAGAGTGGAAATGGGAGAGGGAGGAGGAAGAAGAGTTGGCACATGAGCAGGAGGGAGGTAATACTATGTTCCTAAATCTGTATATATGAAATACATGAAACTTGTATAACTTAAATAAAATTTTAAAAAAACACAAAAAAGAGCATGCCCATGGATGTATGTCACCTGGGTTTAAATGCCAGCTCTACCCACTAGTTGTTTGAATTTGAACTAATCATTTAAGTGTTTTGAGCCTTGGCTTTCCCATCTGTAAAATGGGGTTTAAAATACATTCTATGTCACATGACTGTTACACATGACACATGGTAAGTCCTTTGTAAGTGTTATTTATTATTGTATTCAATCATTCTTGCTTGAACCACACAAATGTACCTCATGGCAATATGATAAAAAATCCAAATTCTTTTGTGGGGCACATAAGATTACTGATGACTCCTCCAGCTGACCATTAGGCCTACCTGACACCATTCTGTGCTGTTTGTTAGTTTTGAACTTAATAGTTGCTGGAAGGCTTAGTCTACCATTATACCTAGCATCACTCACTGATGCTTCAAGAGGTAACTGAACTGCCATCATCCCTGTGCAATTTTTCTGGTCTGGTCAATAATCCATGTTTAGGGTCACTACCTCAGTAACTATGCATTCCCATACCTCAAGTGGAGAGCTCACCATGTTAAACTGCATTTACTCATGAACATTCCTCTTTCCCTTACTTTGACCATATCTGTAACCACAATATTTAATGAGTATCTGACAGATGGCAAATGCTCAAAGTCAGTGGTTAATTGGTGGGGATAGCTATTGGCAAGGGTAGGGTTAGAACACAAGTTTTATTTAACATAATATTGTCTCATTTAGCTTCAACTTAACAGCTACACTCACTGATGTCAGGACATAATATTAGTCTCTCCAAACTAGGCTACTGGGTTGTCATTTCTGCTTAGTAGAATTTTCTCAATCTTTCCCCTCAAAATCAGGCTATCAGATTTGACTTGATCCTTCTTGCAGTTTTAGCTACCTTCTTCCACTCCTTTTCAGATTGATGATGCCTAGGAAACCACAAATAATCAGGGAGAAGTGACAAGGAATCACTACAAGCAATAAATGAGATTTTCTGGATGGATTTTGAGGCATCAAGGCCAGTTACTTAAAATGTTTCTTTGATTCTTTCTGTTTTGCTGTTTATACTATAATAGCATAAACAGAAATATTGCAGTATTTGTTTGGTTTCATTTTGTTTCCTCATTATGTATACATGATGGAAAAGGGAACACTTGTTTGGATATTTCACTTAGTTCATTGAGCTGATTATCTCCAATGTTTGTTTTGAGATCTTATAAACATGTCTTTAAACTGATTGTGGATGTTGTGTGATTGTAAAGTCCCAGAATTATGAGGCATTGAGATAAAAAAAATCTAGGCTCTGATTATAGCAATGACATCAGTTAAAAGCCCATATACTTAAGTAGATTTGTATATAGCAATCATATCTAATGATTAGGTAAGAAGGAATCTTGAGAATACAGTGAGTTTTCACCTTGCCGTGACACAAAAAGGCAATCCAGCTTTAACAAGACTCCCATTCTTTTCTTCACAACATTTACTTCCATGCTGTTTTATTTCAGAGCCAACTTAAGTTCCCCCTACCCTTTGCTTTTTGGTCACCAGCTGATGCCATCTCATGTGAAAGAATCTCCATGTGCCCATAGAGCCTGATTACAGTCTTCCTACTTTGCAAGTTGTAACCTTCCCCACTTATTCAGTCTAAAGCTTTGCCAAATGTAACACAAACCTGTGATTTACCTATTTCCTCAACAGAGAAACACTTTTGATCCACCATACCACCATTGTTAGTTAGCTTGATACAGTAGGGGATCCAAATGGAGGTATAGGATGAATTAAAGTAACAGCTGTTCTCCCCAGCAGAAACATAGTCAGGGCATTCTTTCCATTCTTGAGTCCATTCTTGAGTGTTCCTGGAATGGAGGGTAAAAATTATGGCCCAGGTTAAGTCCAGGTGAGGTGCTTGTCAGTCAGATTCCATAAATTGGAACATAAATACTTTGTGAGGAAGTATTTCAGCAACCATCCCCAAAAGCTGTCACATCTGTAATAATACCATCAGTGTCTGAAGGCTGTTGGGAGGTCATTTGGCATTTCTGCCCAGAGTAAAGGCATTTCTTTATTGAGTGCATGTGTTCTGCCAGATCCTACATCAAGTGATTTCTATGGTAGGTATTCTATTATTTATATTCTATGGATAAAGAAAGCTCAAGGAGATTTCAAAAATGTTCATTATTAAAATAGTAGAGGTAGTCTACCCTCTACCAATGTAGATTCCCAGAGAGCAAAGAACCTTTGGACCTGAGTATTTCTTCAACTCCTGGCAGATAAATAAGATTTGGTCACTAACTTCAGGATAGAAAATGATTCAGAAATTATGAACTGAGTACTTCTTTGGTCTTTTGCATTCATTCCATTGATATTCAATTAGAAATAATGATGTATGAAATACTTTGCTGGATGCTACTGGAAATTCATAGGTTTCTAAGAAATTATTCCAGCTGCAGGAGGAAAGACTAAAACACTGTATTCCGTAGCAGTGTAAGTGCTCACAGCAGTGTACATTAGAGTCCCTGTGAGTTCAGAAACAGGAATAACTACTTTGACTGTTCATGGAAGGCTTCAAGGTTGAAGTGGTATTTTCAGCGATGTTGAAGGATGAGCAAAAGTCTAATAGATGCCAATAGGGAAGGCAAATGAGGGAACAGAGTGGCCAAAGGCACTGAGGTAAGAAAATACTGGCATGAGTGTGCTGAAGAGAGTGAGATACAACACAATGTTAGGAATGAATTTTCTTTTTTAAAATGTTGATTTTTATATGAAAGGCAGAGTGATCTACATGGACACACACACACACACACAGGTGTCATCTTTTATTTCACCCTATTTTTTTTTCTTTATAAAATTTATTTACTTATTTGGAAGTCTAGTTACAGCGAGAGAAAAAGAGACAGAGAGGAAAGAGATCTTCCATCTGCTGGTTCACTCCTCAAGCAACCGTAAAGACAGAGCTGGGGCAGGCAAAACCTAGGAGCCAGGATCTTCAGCCGGGTCTCCCACATGGATACAGGGGCCCAAGCACTGGGACTAGCTGGCCAGACTGTGGAGATCGGGGACCATCACTCTCTGGAAGAGGGTTGGGCAGCAGTGGGCAATAAGAGCCCTGTGAGGAAGGCAGGGCCTGGAAGGAAAGGATGAGAAACTGGGAAGACACATGTGTTTCCTCCCTTACAGCTGTTTCTCAGGCTGATCTGTTTGGCATAAGGAAGAAACTTGTGTAGTATCAGAGGTTCCTTGAGACAGCTGCTCATCAGCTGTTGAAATGAACTTGGCATTAAAATGGCAGAAACTCCAAGGTCTAAGAAAATGAAATGTTGCTTAAATTCTGGTTAACATAATAAAAATTTCATACCCTTGGATGAGAGGGAATTCATCCCTCATGGGAAAAGCAAGTGGGGAAAAAGCAGAAGAAAGGAAAAAGTGTGTTTGTCTATTTAGAGTAGTAGGAAATATATATATATATATTTATCTATAAAGATTTTATTGACAGTCTTAGTGATTTAGTTACTAGATGTGAGTAGTTTTAGAAGCCTTTAATATTTTTTAAAAATTATTTTATTTTGTTTAAAGAATACAACTTCATGCATTTGATATATACAGATTTGGGAACATAATGCTTCTTCCTCCTCTACCTCTTCCCAACCATGCTGCTGACTTTCTTCCTCCTCCCTATTCCTTACCCCTTCTAATTTTTTACAGAAATTATTTTTTTGTTAATTTTAATACTTATAAAATTAACCCTACATTAAGTAGAGAGTTCACTGATCATTTCATAATTAGGGATAAGTGGGTCAATGAATTGTATGGTTTGTTTGATCTTGACATTCAAACAAGAGTACCTTAAAGAAAAGGTTTAACAAGATTGCTCAAGTAATGATGCTTTCTTATAAGCTTAGAAGGGATATCAAAAGTGTTTAATGTAGTTTAAAGTATAAAAGTTAGAAAAATCAAAGCTTTAAGATGTTCTAAAGATGTAGGATTGTGCTTGGCAGGTCGGGATTTATAATAAGGAGAATAGCTCTGCTGTGTTCACATAATTTTAAAACTTTGGCAACGTCAGCACTCTGGTCCCCATGAGGACTGTGCAAAAGAACCTGTTTAGATTATCCCAAATCCATCAGCTCCACAAGAGAAACAACTTAAAGCACTTATCTTAAGTATGATGGATCAAGAATAGCTAGTTCAAAACACAAACTATTTTTAAACTCTATGTTCATTAACTAAAGTTGAGTTTAATTTTAAATAAATATTTATAACATACTCAAACTATTAAACCTATACAAAAACTAAATGGACTCATAAAACATTTATGTTGTCACCTGCGTGGAATTTCTACACAATTTCTGGGAGCTCATCTCTCCTTCTCTCACTCTCAATAGTTAAGTGCTTTAGGTTTGTTCCCAATTTTGTGAAATAGAGTGAGAACCATTGAAACACTATAATTATAAATCAGAATAAAGAGAAGAAACATTTTTTCATCTAAAGGTAACCAATTGGAAAAGAAATAAAAATAACATATCACTCATGTCTTAAGGGTAACTAGTTTCATTACATACAGCTCATGCATGTTCAGCTTAAAATTTAACCCTTTTCTTAAGAAAACAATGACAATGTCCTTTCTTTCATCCAATATTTCCCTCAATCTTGCATGAAAACAAAATTTCTTTGAAAAGGCTGGGGGAATTTTCTGAGAGGTCTAATATAGAGGCTGGGAGAGGTAGGGGTCCTTATATTCCCTTAAGGTCCAAGTGTTCACCTGTGCACTTTCTTCTAAGATAAGGCATTTATATATGAGCAGCTGTGAGCATAGCAGCTCCGCCCTGACTTCCACATTGGCTATGCCTGCAATCTACAATCATGCTGAGCCCTCCAAGCTCAGAGGCCGATTTGGTACCATCTCAACCCAGAGACCTTTCTGAATCAGCTGCTTTAACATGCTGAGGTTGCCACTTTTGCCAGTTTACCTGGCAAGGAACAGAGCAAGCTAAATGCGAGTTTGCCTGTGGGCCTGCACTTTCACTGGCCTTCTGACAATCTGATGTGCTTAGATTCCATTATGCTTTAGGGATCAAGGCCAGGCTTGTGAACTGAAAGCCCCTTCTTTGCTCCCTCTGCCTTCACTGACTCTGGTAAGGATTACATCATGTCACAGATTTGTTACAGTATCAGATACGGGAAGCATGATTCTATAGTTTCAGGAGTTGCTTGGGAACTGTATTCTAAGAAACAATGACAAGAATGTAAAGTGCATTTTATCGTGCTTTGTGTAGATGAGTAATGAGGAGTCTCCTAAATCTGTAAACCATCAGTGTAGTCTGGCCCTGATACTCTAATCCCTCAATCTGGCCCTTCCTAGATAATCTGGGCCAACTAGCTTATGCTAGTTTGGCTAAAGGATTCAAAATCATTATATTTTTTATATAGAAAACCCAAAATATTGATGTTGCAAGTTTGAGTTTGTGCTTATTTAGCTTGTATTTGAGGTGTTTAAGGATGTGATATTTCACCCCTGGGATTTCAAACTCCTTTCAGTAAAAACCAAGAGAACCTTCTGAAAATTTCTGAGATTTTCCCCGCCTCTGGGTCACACTTTCAGCAGTAGCCTTGGTTGTGCAGAATTTGGGTTTAGGCTTGGGTGTGTGGAAGAGGCCGTTAGACAGAACTGTGTGGCCCTGGTACATGAAGGTAAGGGACAAACAGAGTGGTAAACACTCCACATTTTTGGATTTATCTCTTTGCTCACACTCAAATATGGTAAGTATTACAGTAGTCAAAAACTATTTTCATCAAGTGAGTCCATTTCAAGAGGTTATTCTATTTCTCGAATCAGTTTGCTTAACTTTGCCTGAACAAATAACTTATTTGATTGAACTAGTTCTTTGAGTTGCTGAAGTAAAGCATGAAAATTATACTTACTAAATCTCTCTGTCTTTATTTATTAATAATAAGATCAACTCCATATATATTCAAAAGTGTCACCAAACATATTAGCTTCCTGTATGAATGTATTTATGTCAGATTTGTTTATGGACACCTAGCTCACTGTGGTGTTAGTCTCCAGGAAAAAAATGGTGTATTTGATATCTAATCACCTAACTTTTGTGTGCTCTTTGATGTACATCCAAGAGGGTCTCTCACATAGAAGTTTGTTATCTGCAAATTAAGTACCCAGCTCTACATCAAAAATGGTCTTCTATCATTTACAATATTCACAAAGAATCCAAAAATCTTTTTTCTAACTCAGGAAGGAATTAGAATCCTACATCATTATTGTTTAAAATGATTATATTACCAGTATTGAGAGAAATAGCTACCTTTTAGTGAATACTTGATACGGGTGAAGCTCTGTGCCAGGTGTTTTTCATGTATTCGAAATGAAATAGCTCCAAGAAGCTATGAGGCAAGCCTATTGAGGAGGAGGTTGATTTGGGCACAGTCTGATCATTTGCAGAGTGTGACTTGGTGAAAAAGTGAGGGAGCCAGGCTGAAATGCAGGATTGTTGTCCCTGAACACATGTCCTTAAGTATTTGCAGCATGATCCTTCCCGTTCCCAGCTCCTCTGTGGGGCAGACAACATTACCCTTGAGGTGATAACCAAGAGGCTGGGAAAAAGGGTCATCACTAATCCTGCTGCTTGGCTTGGGTCTTCTCTGGGAATTGGGTGTAAGAGATAATGAAGTGTTTCAGATGAAAGTTTAAAAAGGTCCCATGTAAGAGAAAACAGAAAGGGAAATAATGCCAGCGAAGGTTAGAAAGAAACTTTTTTTAATAATTTTTTTTTAATTTGACAGATGAGTTATAGACAGAGAGAGAGAGAGACAGAGAGAAAGGTTTTCCTTCTGTTGGTTCACTCCCCAAATGACCACTATGGCCGGTGCTGCGCTGCACTGATCCGAAGCTAGGAGCCAGGTGCTTCCCCTCACCCCAGCCTCCCATGTGGGTGCAGGGCCCAAGCACTTGGGCCATCCTCCACTGCCTTCCTGGGCCACAGTAGAGAGCTGGACTGGAAGAGGAGCAGCCGGGACTAGAACTTGGTGCCCATATAGGATGCCGGCACCACAGGCGGAGGATTAACAAAGTGAGCCATGGTGCCGTGACTATATCAAGAGAACTTTGTTTCACTCTTCACATTATTTTATAGGACTATTGGTAAAAATGGAGGAGAAAAGTATTAGAACCACTTATTGAGGATAACTAATTTAAAAGGAACATAATCTATTCTCCACATAGATACCAAGCTGAGTCTTCTAAAAGGTGCATTGCCTCAAAAAAACACCTATGGCTTTTTAAACACAAATAAAGTATAATTCAAAGCCGTCCCTTGGCAAGTCTGTTCCTAAGCAACTCTCTGATCTCTTTCCCTACTTCTCTTTCCATGTTCAATCCTGTGTCATCTGTGCTGGCCTTCTGCCTTCCTCAAACAAGCCAAGACTGCTTCAGGGCCTTTGCACTTGCAGTTCTTCTGCCTGGACAGCCTTTTCCCTAAGTATTCAGGCGGCCTCTCTCACTTCATTCATGTCTCTGCTCTAATCAACCGCTTCTGACAGGTCTCCTATGACCTTCCCATTTTAAATATCACTCAGCGCCTCTACACACACATTCCTACATTCACATATGCACACATTCATGCACATCCACAAATACTCTCACGTGCATCCAAACATGCTCTCACCTTCACACATGCACATACTCATGTACAGCCACGTGCATTCCACACACATCACACATGTGCACACTCACACTCATCCATACATGCTCTCACCCACATTCACACATGCTGTTATCCACACTCACACATGAACTCACTCTTGCCCATCCACACTCTCACCCACATTCATACATGCAAATCCATAACACTCCCATTGTGCGGGCACTCTTTATGCTCTTTCTGGCTTTATTTTTCTTAATAACCAATATTAACAGCTGATATATTGTCAGTCTCCCCGCACTGGAAAGGAATCTCTATGAGACCAGGGATTTTGTCTTTTGTGTAATGACTGCTGTATCTCTAGTGTTTAAAGCAATACATAGCACTCAATTAACAGCTTAATTAAAATTTTTAAAATAAGTGAATGAATGAATAAACTTAAGTCATTAAAATAAATCACTTCCATTCCTAAACTGCATGCGACTCAGTATACTTCAATCTCACATACTGACAAATCTGTGGAGAGAAAAATCAGAGAGGCATAAAGGCTGTACCTCCTAATATAGAACAGCTGCACAGATCCTGGGCTCTTTAAACCATGATGAACCCCATCTGTCCAGTGGCATGAAAAAGTCTCTAGTTCAGGTGAACGGCACTTGGTGAATTTGGGCTTCCCAGAAGAATCTGTAGAATAAAAAGAAAAGGCAAAGATGGAATTAGGAGGGTCCTAGTGAAACAGGTATCTACACTGTGCATGGAACACCATGACGTCTGTATCTAGGAGGTGACACCGATGTTTTCCAGAAAAGCTGTTTTCCTGCATCACAGTTGCAGAGCTTACTGCTTGCTGATGTCAGCTGTTGATTCTAAAGACAGCATTTTGCCTTTATTTCAAGCATTATTCTTTAGGGCCTGTTTAAGAAACCAGAGATAGAGATAAGGACTTGGATTCAGGTAGTTCATTTGGAAGGTGGCCCCAGGAGCAGATACGAGGGGTTGGGGGTAGTGGAAGGGAAGGGAAAACTGCTAATAATTTGTGTGATTGAACTGGTTCCTGCTCTGGCCAGTTACAGACCAACTTCACTGAGGCCTCTCTGAAACACTGTAAAATATGCCTCACCATTGTTCTAAAGAAGGTTGAGAATTTGTGACATTTATCTACCAGCTCACCAGAACTCACTGGTTGAGGGTTGCCTTGGAGACATTGACCCCCATGAACTTCTTGTACATGCACTCTGGCTGAGGGAGGGTCTTTGCCTAGGCAGGCACCTAAGTATGCAGCAATGTTCATGGTGACAACTGTCCATTGCAAAGGGCTGAGCTGACATCAAGTGGAGCCAGGAGATGCGGCACAGAGTCCACAACATCCGCCACAGAGCCATTTTCTCAGAGATTAAAAATATTTATTTATATATTCAATAGGCAGAGTAACAGAGGGAAGGGGGGATATATATGTATGTATATATATATACATATATATATATATATATAGAGAGAGAGAGAGAGAGAGAGAATGAATCTTCCATCGGGCAGTTCAGTCTCCAAATACCTTCAACAGTTGGGGATGGGCCAGGTTGAAGACAGGAACCAAGAACTACACCTGAGTTTCCCCACGGGGTGTGGGGTGGCAGGAACCCAAAACCCTGGGCAATCAACCTGTGCTTCCCAGGAGCATTAGCAGGAAGCTCTATTTGAAGTGTGGAAGATCTGGGATTTAAACTATGTACTCTGTTATGGGATGTGGGTGTCCCAAGTGGCAGCTTAACCCATTGTGTCAGAACATCTGCCCCTTTTTGATAAAGAGTCACTTACATTTGTATTCTTGTGAGATTCAACTAGTAAATTCAGAAATGCAACTCCAACCAACCCAAGGATACATGTGTATCAATTCTAATTTGGGAGGTCGAGAATGCTAACTATATTTTAGGATACACTCTTCCAAAATTCCTCTGTACTTATGAAATCTGCAGTTACAGATGTGTAACAGGCAAGTTTGAAGAAAAACTAATTTTTGTATAACAATTCTCCATGTTCTGACAATCATGGCCATTTTGGTGGTGGTCAAGTTTATTTTTCTAATTTTTTTTTGGCTGCTTAAAACAATGATTAGTTTTCAATCTGATTCTAAATTTAATATAAAATGATCATTCTTGGGCATTAGAGTGCTCTCAATCTTAAAGTGCCTATATGAATACTGTTAAAACATGTTTTAAAAATAAATAATATGTAATATATAAAAATTCCCAATTCCAAATAACAGAAATATATCTGAATCAAATCATGCCTCTTTTTTCCTCTGGCAACAAAATCATGAGGGATGGCAAATTATCAGTCTTTTAAAGAAATCCAGCAGTCACCTATTCATTCAGTTATTGAACATCAGTTATGTTCCAGGTCATTTTCTAGGGATAGTACAATGAGCAAAACTGTTAAAGTTCTGGTCTTGTACAGTTTCCATTCTAATGGGGGCTGGTGGATATAAGGAAAAACAAGAAAAATAAGCAGGGAAGAAGAGATGATAAGGTTGGGAAATAGAGGCTTCTCCCTCTTAAACTAATATTCTTGTGAGTGTAGTGCAGAAGCTCACCCCTGGGTAAAATGTCCTTGATTATACCTGTGCCCCTGGATGGTCAGGCCACAAGCAAGCAACTCTTCAGGAAATCCTGAGTTGCAGATTTGTCTTTAGCCCTGGATCACGTGATGATGTCAGTATGAATATTTTCATAATAAAATTCCATGGTTATACTGTTGTAAAATATACTCATTCTCCTGCAAGAACTGGCAAACAAAGGTTTTGGGGCATGAATAGCATCTGCGTGGCACCAAGGACAGAGGGTCAGCCCTCTCTGCAATTAGTGTATACTAACTCCTTGAGTGTGCTGAAATACAGGAGCTTGAGTAATCTTGTACACATGGATATTATGAGATCCATGTGTGTTTTGTTAGTCAATCACTTATTATACTGTAAAGAAGAGCTCCTGTTTCCTATTACCTGAAGTATGAAAAACAGTATTTTAGGTCCTTCTAGGAAATTAGCAATGATTAAAACATATTTGAACAATAACTATTTAAATGCTTGCACACTTGAAAAGAACATTTCACATTCTAACTGTTCATTTGCACAGTAGATAAGAAAATATACTAGATTAGAAATGAGAGATGTGCATTCTAACCCTAGCTGAGACACTATTTACCTTTGATCTTCCCAAGCCATTTTGGACTAAATTTCCTAAATGGACTGAAGTAGATGAGTTACAACATACTTTACAAATTCACTGGCACATATTCAACCATTAATAATATACAATATACTAAATCAGAACATAATTTTGGCATTTGATCTGAAACAATCAGAGAACACCAAATGCAAATGTTATTCACGTTCCTATACTCCCTGTGCAATAGGCTTGCCATACAATGGCAAGAATAATAAACTCAACCCCCTAAACTTGGAACAAAAAGAAAACAAAAACTTTGGTAACTGAAGAAAAAAAACTTCAAAAGAGAACTAATGGGAAACATATTTTACTTGCTTAAACTTAGTACTCTTATGCCTATTCTGTTTCCTGTTAATTCCAGATGTATAGAAAGTCCATATTATATCTTCATTTGAAATAAGAAACAGGAAATTCATGGTTGTGTGCTAATGCGATGATGTGTGTGTGTGCCTACACAAGGAATCCTGACATAGACGAAGGGCAGCAAAGCTAACTTTTTCCCTCTTTGTTTTAATGTCTATTTCCCCCTCCCTTCCCCATAACGCCCCTGAGTACCCCACATTCCAAAGTACCCTGAAATCTTGACAGTAGACTCAGAATTCATTTTCATTTCCTTTTTGGAGCTTTCATTTTGAAAATCAGAATTTCAACTTGTTGCATCTTTATTTTAGTTCTATCAGTATGCTACATCATATTACATATTATATCATATTGATTATTTTACAGATATTATCTCATTTAATACTGACAATGACTCTAGGAGGTGAGTGTTATTTCAATCCAGAAATGGGTGAAGCTGGAATTTAGATAAGTGAATTTTCCAAATTTATTTTCCTGTAGGTAGCAGAGTCTTAGCACTGGAAAAAAAGTGTTTTCTTTTTTTGTTGTTGTTGTTAGAAAATCTCTCTTGTTTTCAAAAAAATTCCCAGGAGGGAAAAATGACAAGTTCAGATGTTCTCATAATGCAACTTTTGGAAATCAGTAACCTGGCAAGTCCTAGGAGCAGCAATTCCCAATCGTGACTGCACGTTGGAAACTAGGGAGCTTCAAAAATACTTACGCTTGGGCCTATTCTCAGAGAATACAATCAAATAGTCTGGGGGTGCAGCCAGCATACTGTGAGTCTTAAATGTTCCCCAGGTGCGTGGAATATGCAGAAAACCAGGATTGCAGAGAAAGAAAGTTATAAAAGTTGGCCTTCTACTTTGTTAAATTCTGCATTCAGTCCCAGCAGAGCTCTGGCTCAAGAGTGAACGTGTGGTGTCAAGTCCTGGGAGCCTTATTCAGGATGGTGTGGACAGGACACAGATGTCATTGCCTTGGAAGAGTACAATAATACTTCCTGGTAAACATTTGGAAAACTAAGAGATACTCGAGATGTATGAGCAAAATGGTGCAACTGAATGAAAATCCTGCCTAAACTTTGGATGGACTATAAATAGCAATAAAGATAATTAATAATTGAAATAGTATTCCTACTCAATTGTTGTTTGGAAAGTTTGGAGAGAGTTTTACTAAATTCAAATTTTTAAAAGTTGATCAAGTTTGATATCATGTCCATACTTTTGACAATGCAGAGACAGTTTAAGAGGGAGCTGGGGGGGTATTATTATTGTAACATCATCTTGATAGTTCTATGATTGATTTTTCATGTCAGGTTGTCTGGGAAGGTTGAAGTCAGCTTCCTTCCTTGCTAACCCAGTGGCTCTCCCCTTGGAGCAAGATGACCTTCTCAAACAGGGCTAGGACATCAAACAGCTGTTCGGTGTTAACTTGTGTTTTGACCCTCTGCTCTACGATAAGAGACACTTTTCTGTCCTCAACCCACAACAAACAGAAGGAAAACAGCAAACAAAACCACATACCAGTTCCCAAAGTCTGTATGGGGTATGGAGTTAGGGGAGATGGAAGAAAAAGAGCAGTTGAAGTGGGAAGAGAAGGTTAGGGGGAAATAAGTTTCTGGAGGAGAAAGGACAATGTCCTTTAGAGAGCTCCACATTGTGGAGTAGAAGGCACTCAGTGGCCATCTGTCAGTAAATATGATTATTCAGTGCACCTTGTCATGCAGACCATCAGCTGTCAACAACTCCAGACACTTGTGATGACCCCTGAACAAATGGTCAGGGACTTAGATATTTTTCAGGAGGCTTAAGGGGAAAACCCACCCTCTAACCAAAGTGTGATTAAATACAACCGGTTGACAACTTTCCATTGAGTTGGATGGCAGTAGATAAACAATACAAAAATGCAACAAAACATTCACCCTTAATATGATTAAGAAAACACACTGACTTAAATTTGTACAAAAACATACTAAACAAAATGATTTTATGGAGAACATAAATGTCTTCAAACATGATTTTAATTCTAAATAGCCAAAGCAAGTATAGGATCAAAGGAGAACATGTGGTTATATGTGCATGAAAAATGAGAAGGGACATACTATAAAAAAATAAAAGCATATGTGTCCAAATAACTTTTAGTCCAACATGATGGATTTAGGGTCTGATAAGAAATCTGCACTTGCAGTCAATCAAAGGTCAGTTTTCGAAGAGAACAGTCACAACATGTTCAGCCACTCTGATTTGGATAAAGAATGGTTACTGCTGAATGTAAGCCAAAGTGAGGAAACACTCATTGTCAAGTGGAATAACTTTCATATGTTCTGGGGATTGCATAAGCACACTGGTCCAGGCCAAGTGTGGTGAAACTGTTCCTTCCACAAATAACAAACAAGGGATGGTTATTCTAGCAGTTAGTCCACTGCCTAGACTTAGGGTAAAATGTTAAGGTGACTGATGAGCCTACATGTGATAGTGAGTTAAAAACATATTTGTAAAAGGCGAAAGATTTATACGATCTGAAGAGAAACCTGTTGGAGTGAGGTGGACACTATGGGAAACGGTGGCTTGATCAGCATAGCCATGACTGTTAATGAACAACTTAATACATTATCCCTCTTAGTAGTTTTTTTTATCTGTTCTACTTAATATGACTGGTTTAGTTCTGTAATTGATGCACAGTTATTCTTAAGTGTTGAAAATTAACTGAAATGTGATCCCTGTTGAACATGGGAGTGGGAATGGGAGAGGGAAGAGATGTATAATTTGGGACATGCTCAGGCTGACTTGCCCCAAGTGGTGGAGTTGGAAGCATACCAGGGGATTCCAATTCAATCCCATCGAGGTGGCTTGTACCAATGCCATCTCACTGTTCCAGGTGATCAATTTCAGTTCACAGTTGGTCATGGTGGAGGGACTGGGAGTCAAAGGGAGCACATAGACAAGTCTAGTACCTGCTAACGCTAACCGATGGAGTAAATAAAGGGGAGAGTGATCCAACACGGGAAGTGAGATACTCAGCAGACTCATAGAATGGCAGATGTCCTAAATAGCACTCTGGCCTCAGAATCAGCCCTAAAGGCATTCGGATCTGGCTGAAAAGCCCATGAGAGTATTTCAGGCATGGAAAGCCAAGACACTCTGGCAAAAGATCTCTGTGAGTGAGATCCCAGTGGAAAGAACAGGTCTTCAAAGAAGGAGGTACCTTTCTCTGAAGGGAGGAGAGAACCTCCACTTTGACTATGACCTTGTCTAAACAAGATAAGAGTCGGAGAACTCAGAGGGCTTCCATAGCCTTGGAAACTCATGACTGGAGCATAGGGAGATTACTGATGCCATAGACAGGAGTGTCAATTGGTAAAGTCAACAACAGGAGTCATTGTGCACTTACTCCTCATGTAGCATCTCTATCCTTAATGTGCTGTACATTGAGATTTAATGCTATAACGAGTACTCAAACAATATATTTCACTTTGTGTTTCTATGGGGTGCAAACTGTTGAAATCCTTACTTAATGCATACTAAACTGATCCTCTGTAAAAAAAAAAAAAAAAAAAAGAAATTATCAATTCCCAACTTGACTCTCACTGGGATTAAACATGACAATAGGTCTGCTCTGATTTCATCATCATTTAAAAAAAATCATCTATTATTTTTCACTTTATGTTTCTGTGTGGGAGCAAACTGTTGAAATCCATACTTAATGTATACTAAGCTGATCTTCTCTATATCAAGATAATCGAAAATGAATCTTGATGTGAATGGAAGGGGAGAGGGAGTGGGAAAGGGGAGGGTTGTGGGTGGGAGGGACGGTATGGGGGGGAAGCCATTGTAATCCATAAGTCATACTTTGGAAATTTATATTCATTAAATAAAAGTTAAAAAAAAATTAGGTTGAAATCTTCATACAAGCTTTTTATCGCATACATCTATTGTAAATAGTTTTTCCATCTTTCACTCTTAATGGTGCTTTTTGATTAAACTATTGGTTTTTTATACAAAAAAAACCATATTTGTATTTAGTTTTTTATTGGGGAAAGGCATATCATAGGATAGAACACGTATGATCTTCAAAGGTTTTGGAATGAAGACAGGAAGATCTAATTTTGTCATGATGGGAAGAAATTAGTATGTTCGATGTTATGGGTTTTTGAAGTCTCCTCAGGTAGGAACAGGATGAAGTGGGGAATGACAATATCATGGCACCTAAGACTTCTTAGGGGTCACCACTTGGCCTGTCACTGTTCTGCTTATTAAATAATTAACTTTTTAAAGTGTTCACAATCAGAGAATGAAGTAGGTACCATTGTTCTCAACATTGAAAGGTGTGGAAATTGAAGCACAGAGAAGTAAATAATTAGCCTAAGGGCGTTTGGCTACTAAGTGGCACAGTGTTGATTCTAACTGGGCAGTCACACTTCAGAGTTTGTATTCTTAATCACTACACTGTGGCTTTCAATGTTTTTGCAAATGATTGTCGGAAGAAATGTATTTTTTATCTCATGACCCAGAATGTATGCATATTGATTTACATGGTACACACACACACGTACACACACATAAAATGTCTCAAAAATACCCTTACTACCTACAATTAATTTGTTCTATTTTTTTTTTGACAGGCAGAGTGGACAGTGAGAGAGAGAGAGAGAGAGAGAGAAAGGTCTTCCTTTGCCGTTGGTTCACACTCCAATGGCCGCCGCGGCCGGCGCGCTGAGGCTAGCGCATTGCGCTGATCCGATGGCAGGAGCCAGGTGCTTATCCTGGTCTCCCATGGGGTGCAGGGCCCAAGCACTTGGGCCATCCTCCACTGCACTCCCTGGCCACAGCAGAGAGCTGGCCTGGAAGAGGGGCAACCGGGACAGAATCTGGCGCCCCGACCGGGACTAGAACCAGGTGTGCCAGCACTGCAAGGCGGGGGATTAGCCTAGTGAGCCGCAGCACCGGCCTCTATTTTATTTTATAAACAATGCTGCTTATGATTTCCTAATAGACCAACACTTACAGTTTGAGAAACATTGCACATGAAGCTAATTTTGCCTCTAGGAACACTGAAAATTATGAATGTTGGTCTGTAATTCCATCAAACCAAGGCAATATTATTAAATGAATAACAGAGTGGTATTTTATTGATAGTTAAAACTTCCTTCTGGAATTCTTTTTTTTTAATTTGGAGTTGTTTTTCTTAAAATATATTTTCAGATTTTCTAAATCATTAACAAAGTTCGTCAATATCATTTGACCATTTTTATGACTCTGCACAGGGTCAGGGATTATCATATTGATTTATGGTGTAACTCTGTAGGGCTGCTAGGGATACAAGCCTCTTGCTGCTACACGAAGTAGCCTCACCACTATCGTGGATGTATCCAAAAATCTCACTTCAGCTTTGAATAATTCACACAAAATCCTTCCCTGGAATGAAGTAATGTGTGGCACTTCTTTATCTAAGGATGCTATCAGGAAATAAGTTTTGATAATACTAGGTAGAGATTAACAGCAGAGATTTTGATGCCAGATCCTTGAGCTCTTCCATTACTTACAATCTGTGTAATTTTGGGCAAATTGCTTGACCTCTTTAGTTTCCTCTACTGCAAAATGAGTAACATACATAAACTCCTAGAACAGTGGCTGATACAGGGTAAGCACCCTACTTTCCAGTATCACAGTAAGTTATGATTTTTAAAAATGTATTTATTTGCAAAAGAGAGAGAGCAAGAGCCAGCTCTCATCTACTGGCTCACTCTTCCAATTCCTTATGGTTGGGGCACTGAAGTCAGGAGCAGGGAACTCAATTCAGGTCTCCTATGAGGGCAGCACAGATTCAACTACTTAAGCCATCACTGCTGCCTTCCAAGGACCACATTATTAAGAAGGTGGAGTCTCAGCCAGCACCTGGAATTGCTATAGTTTCACTGTTTTAAAAAGATACATTTTGAATATCATGGTTTTGAGACATCAAAAGATAATGACATTAAATAATTATACAAAAACAATTAGTGCTAAATTCAGTAGAATTTATCTTCCAGTTGGTTAGGGTAAGGCACATTCTAGGTAATACAAATAAATAATTAAACTATGCAGCGAGAGGATGTAGAGTAATTGGAACCCTCAAATACCTCTTCTAGAAATGTCATTGTGGAAAACAGTTTGGTAGTTTCTCAAAAAGTTGAACACAGATTTTACCATATGACCCAGCAATTTTGCTCCTAGTTATAAATCCAAAAGAAGTGAAACATTAGTTCACACAAAAATATGTATCAGATGGCACTGGTACATGCAACCTTGATGGTATTGTATTGGAATCCCCTGGCACGTTTCTAACTCCACCATTTGGGGCAAGTCCAATTGAGCATGTCTCAAATTGTACATCTCCTCCCTCTCTTATTCCCACTCTTATATTTAACAGGGATCACTTTTCAGTTAAATTTAAACACCTAAGAATAATTGTGTGTTAATTACAGAGTTCAACCAATAGTACTAGTACAAAAAAAAATCCCATCAAGGTTGCATGTACCAATGCCATCTCACTAGTCCAAGTGATCAATTTCAGTTCACAACTGATCACACTGATAGGTCTAAGAGTCAAAGGGATCACACCAACAAGACTAGTGTCTGCTAATACTAACTGACAGAATAAAAAAGGGAGAGAACGATCACATGGGAAGCGGGATACAGAGCAGACTCACAGAATGGCAGATGTCCTAAATAGCACTCTGGCCTCAGAATCAGCCCTTAAGGCATTCGGATCTGGCTGAAGAGCCCATGAGAGTATTTTAGGCATGGAAAGCCAAGACACTCTGGCAAACAAACAAACAAAACTGCAATTCGGGACATGCTCAAGCTGACTTACCTCAAACGGTAGAGTTAGAAACATACCAGGGGATTCCAATTCAATCCCATCAAGGTGGCATGTACCAATGCCATCTCACTAGTCCAAGTGATCAATTTCTGTTCACAATTGATCATAATGATAGGACTAAGAACCAAAGGGATCACATAAACAAGAATAGTGTCTGCAAATACTAGCTGATAGAATCAAAAAGGGAGAGAACAATCCAACATGGGAAGTGAGATACACAGCAGACCCATAGAATGGCAGATGTCCTAAACAGCACTCTGGCCTCAGAATCAGCCCTTAAGGCATGCGGATCTGGCTGAAAAGCCCATGAGAGTATTTCAGGCATGGAAAGCCAAGACACTCTGGCAAAAAAAAAAAAAAAAAAAAAAAAAAAACAACCCTACATGAAAGATCTCCACCAGTGAGATCCCAGTGGAAAGAACGGGTCATCAAAGAAGGAGGTACCTTTCTCTGAAAGGAGGAGAGAACTTCCACTTTGACCATGGCCTTGTCTAAATATGATCAGAGTCAGTGAACTCAGGGGGCTTCCATAGCCTTGGCAGCTCATGAGAAGAGCCTAGGGTGATTACTGATACCATAAACAAGAGTGTCAATTTGTTAAGTCAACAACAGGAGTCACTGTGCACTTACTCCTCATGTAGGATCTTTGTCCTTAGTGTGCTGTACATTGAGATTTAATGCTATAACTAGTACTCAAACAGTATTTTTCACTTTATGTTTCTGTGTGGGAGCAAACTGTTGAAATCTTTACTTAATGTATGCTAAACTGATCTTCTGTATATAAAGAGAATTGAAAATGAATCTTGATGTGAATGGAAGGGGAGAGGGAGTGGGAAAGGGGAGGGTTGCGGGTGGGAGGGACGTTATGGGAGGAAAGCCATTGTAGTCCATAAGCTGTACTTTGGAAATTTATATTCATTAAATAAAAGTTAAAAAAAAAAACCCTAAATGAAAGATCTCTGCAAAGTGAGAAAGAGAGATAAAAAGAGAATGCGATAAAAAGAGAGAGAAAGAGAATGAATCTTTCATCCTCTATATCATTCCTCCAATAGCTGCCATGTCCTGGGCTGGGCCAGGCTGAAGCCAGGAGCCAGGAACTCCATTGGGGTCTCCCATACACATGGCAGGGCCTCAAGCACTTGGGCCATTGTCCCCTGGTCTCCCAGGTACATTAGCAGGGAGCTAGAATGGAAGCTGAACAGCTGGGACTTGAACAGGTGCTCTGACATGAGATACTGGTGTTGCAAGTGGTAGCTTAACCTGCTTCACCACAATGCTGGTCTCTGAAAATATTTACATGAAAATTAACTGAAGTGATTGTGAATGAGGTTTGTCAGGTTCTTTTTAAAGAAACTATCGAAATTCCTAAAAATTAGTAGCTGGTACAAAGGCTACAGTCTACATGGTGGAATCACTCAGGGAATTTTTCAAAATTCCTTTGAAATTCTATTTATTAAAATTATTATTTAATTTTTATTATTTGTGAAACAGATTCTATTTACCCTTTGAGATTCTATTTATTAAAATTATTATTTAATTTTTATTATTTGTGAAACAGAGACACATACACAGAGTGCACAATCTCTCCTCCACTGGTCCACTTCTTAAATGCCTGCAATAACCAGTGCCCAGGCTGGGCCAGGTTGAAGCTGGGAGCTGGGAAGGGAAATCAGTCCAGGTCTCATATGTGGTTGGTAGGAATCCAACCATTTGAGCCATCACTTTCTGCTTCCCAGGGTACACATCAGGAAACCGGAATCAAGAGCCAAGGCAGGACTTGAACTCTGGCACCCTGATATGGGATGCAGGCATCTTAATAGCTACATCAAATGCCCACCCTCAGATTCTATTTTAGTTGACAATTAATGGAATCAGCAATTTAATTGTATCAGCATTGGATTCTTAAAGGCTCCCAGTGATTTTAATGTGTAACATTGAATGATTAATTTGAGAACAATTGACTTTGTCATCTTTTCCTTTCTGAACTCAGAAGATATCCTGTTTGCTACCACTAGAGTCTCTTGTCTACTTCTCACATATCAAATTCTTAGCCAGGAATAGTAGGAAAAAGTAAATGTGGGGATATTCCAATGCAAGCCTGCAGTATGGCAATGCTTTGCCAATGTCAAGTCTGTCACTAGAAAATATGAACCTAATGAAGGCTCAGGGCAGCCTTCCTATTTTCGGAAGAAACCAATTGAGAAATGAGACTTTATGTTTCCCATCTTGTGGAAGGCATTTACTTCTAATTGATGATGATATACACTTTTATGTAGTTTTATTTCTAAAGCTTGAAGTTTCAAAAGCCTATAAAACAGGGTCTTCTTATGTAGTAAGCACACTGAAAGTTTTTAGTTTTAGGGTTTCAAGCTACATTCAACATTCATTCATTTGTTCATTTATTCAACAATCATTGATACCTGCATATGTGCAGTCTTAGGCTTACCGTTATCACTTGCTGACACAGCAATTCACCCCAAAGATTATGATACCATAGATAGAGTATTTCATATAAGGTGCCAGGCCAATTCCCCAAGAAGGAGAGTTAGTTTAGTCACCGTTTCTTTTTTAAATGTTTGTTTATTAATTTTAATTTTTCATCTTCTTGGAAATGGGGGGGTGGGGGTGGGAGAGGGAGAGAGAGAGAGAGAGAGAGAGAGAGAGAGAGAATGTCTAGAGAATGTCTTCCAATCACTGGAACTCCATCCTGGTCTCCAACATCAGTGACAAGGGCTCAAGCATTGAATTCATATCTGTTGCCTCCCAGGTGCACTAACAAGAACTGGATTGGAAGCTGAGTAGTCAGTACTTAAATTGGCACTTCAATATGAGATGTGGGCCTCCCAAGTGGTGGTTTAACTCAGTGTACCATAACGCATCCTCTAGTCATTATTTCTTAATCACTTTTACTCTGTGTAATTCTCTTGTTTGGTGTAATTACTTCCACTACATGTTTGAATTCCTAAGTTTATATCCTTATATTAGATTGTTTCTATGAACTACACTGAATCTGTTCTCTTTGTATTAATATTACATTAATATGAGAATTGTGTTGAATAATTATCATTCATTTGCTGTGACCCTGAGAATCTAATATATTAACAAATTTCTGAAAATAATTCATGGATATGCTTTATTTTAATTTTATTAAAATGTTCCATGTAACAAATACAGAGCTAAATATATATATAATATGTATATATATATATATATATATATATATATACAGGCATGGCCTCTCAAATGCAGGAACAGAGATAATTTTCTGTTAATACTTATAAGTATCCATGTTTCTCAGAACATAACCTGCCATCCTCTTATGTGTGTGTGTTAATTTTTACTTAAAACTATGCATATATATATTGATGCAGTAAGTCACCTGTGTCACATTTCATTTTTCTAAACCAGAGGTTCTCAATTAGGAATGAGTTTTCCTCCCAGGAGACATTTTGCAATGGCTGGGCTATTTTTTTGGACAAAACCGGAGGAGGTGGTGATATTAGCATTCAGTGGCTAGAGGCAAGAGCTGCTAGGAACACCTTATAATGTATAGGACAGTTCTCACTACAAAGAATGATCTGGTTCAAATGGCACTAGTGTCCTGTTCCATATAAATAAAGTCACTAAATTACAAAATAATTCTCCAAAATTTAAATATGTCCTCAATTAAGCTAACATAAATTTGAAAGCTCCAATCTCTCCTACTCCCTTGACTATCTAACTTTCTCTATTCAATGAAAAACATCTTGGCTTTCTAAGTGTTTTTGGAGTTTTAAAAATTCACATCAGATATTTCATGTTTCAATTAATCAGCAAAAATTTATGCAGCATTTATTGTGCTTAAGCCACTATTTAGTTGCTGTAAGAATGAAGGCAGAGTCTAGTACAGGAAGATTCTAGTAGAGGAAGCAACACCGATGCACATGTAGAAATAGCTAATCAAAAAGGTAGTCAGAGATAATTTAAGGTGTTGGAGAAAATAATCACCCCCAAAGGTCAGAGAGATAGAAGGTTTCAAAGAGGAGTAAGCACAGGGTGAAAACACGCTGCTGCTGATCACCAACAAAATACCACCAAGGACACATCTGTATTTGCACAAGGTCCTTGGCTGTGCATATGCACACTGAAGACTGAGAAGCATTGACCTGGGCTCCTAACCACCAGATGATGGCTTTTTATAATTGGACCAACTCTGGCTGCACTTTACAATAATCTGTTGATCTTTAACAAAATATTTTTCAAAAGGTTCATTTAATTAGATTGGGGAGATGCCTGGGCATTGGTGTTGCCCCAGGTGATTCTAATGCGCAACAAGGGTTGAGAACCACTGAATTAGAACAATGAACTTCTATGTTAGACTAGTACAATGAATTCCTTAAGTGAATATATCGAAAGGCCCTTCAAATACGGAGACCTGTGAAAAACAACCCAAATAAGTATTAGCAAGGTGAAGGAGCATACATTGAATCCCTGGGTGAAATGGACCAACTCCCATGTAATGGGTCAGCTCTAGGGAATGGTGGTGTAGCAGACAGCAGAAGACCCTCCTGCGGGTGATCTTACTGGGGTCTCGCAGGAAGCTTTGGCCTTAAATCCCACTTGTGTGCTTACAGCTGTGTTTCAAAGGTTCTAAAGTTGAAGTTTCAAATATGACAGTGGGAGTGCAGTTGCCTTAATTTGGTAGTCGTGGAAGTTACTATAATATTCTTTGGCATTGATCCTGTGAGCAGAGCCAACTCCAGGCTCTAGGACAGCCCTGTGTCAGTCCAAACAGAATAGCCATGTTTGCATTTGTGTGAAAACTACTTTCACAGAGCACATTATTAATACAAACCCTGGCACCACTCTTCTGGCCAATTTCCTTAGTCTTCCCAGTTATTCATTTGTGTTTCTTTCGGGGACTTTTTGTTGGAGAGATTTGTAGTTTAGAGAGATGATTCCTAAACTTTAATGTACAGACATTGCCTGGGAATCCTGTTAAAACGTGGATTCAGTAGGTGAGGCCCTCAGTTTTGCTCCTTGGACAAGTTCCCAGATACTGACAATGCTGACCTGGAGATGCTATTTGGAGTAATAAGAGTTTACATTTGTGTGCTCAATGTAGTGGCCACTAGCCTTGTGTGGCTATTGAGCACTTGAAATGTGGCTAGTGTGACTTTGGAACTGAGTTTTAATTTCATTAGATTTTAAGTAGCTTACATTAAAATTTAAATGGAAAGAGGTACAAATATTGTCCCTACGTACAATTATGTTTCACTTTGTTGAAAATTAAGCATCTCAATTTCTATGTAATATAAAGTTAAAATATTCACCAGAGTTTGAAGATTTTCTATGAAAAAATAATGCAATATATCTTATTAGTAGTGCTTTTATTAAACTTACTATGTGTTCCAAAGAGAACATTTTGGTTACATTGAGTTAAATAAGATACATTAAATTAACTTCATCTGTTTCTTTTGGTTTTCCCATGAGGCTACTAGAAAATTTAGAATTTCATATGTAGCTTACATCCTATTTCTATTTGGAAGTGATGGTTTAGATGGCAGAACTTATCTAAAGGGAAAACATATGTATTTGAAAGGAAGAATTCATAAAATATATTATGTCAAGTTTTAAAGTAAATGGTTTCCTTACATATCTAGAACAAGGGAAATCTCTTCATTACCAACCAAAATGGAAGCTACTTTCTCATTGATGCATCCAGTCACTCTTAAATATAAAAGAAATTTAAGTAAGAAGTATGGGCACCCTAGGTTTCATGGTATGGTTTATCAGCTTCCACACTATTAATATTTTAGACCCATTAATTCTTTGTTGCAGAGTGTTGTCTTATGCATTGTATTATAGGATATTTATCATCATTTCTAGTTTCCACCTAGTAGATACCAGTAGCACTTGCTTCTCTCTCAGTTGTGAGAAAAAAATGTGTATAGACATTGCAAAAAGTCTCTTGGGGGATCAAATCACCCCTTTTGAGAACCACTACTATATGGGAATGTACCAATCACTTTCTAATGCCTCAGTTATAGATGCTTTAATTACATTTAAATTACATAACTGCATCTAATTAAAAAATTATTTTTAAATACCATTGGTTGAGCTCCTACTCCATGCTAAACTCTTACCATGTGTTTTCTCATTTCACCTTACAGCTCTTCGGTGTGGAATGTTGTATGATAGTGTTACAATCCTCACGTTACAGATAAGAAAATTCAGTTTCAGAAAGGTTAGACAATTTTTAGACAAAACACAAAGCTAATAAATAGCAATGCTGGGATATTGGTCCAGACTTTTCTCAATTCAAAACTTTTGTACCCATATGCTGTGCTGCCTCTTTCAACTTTATGTGACTTTTCTCTCTAAGGTGAGGTATATTTTTTGCCATTGGGATCAAATACTTATCAGCTTCTATGAGCTGTTAGATACTTTGTAGATATTAAAGCTTAGAGATTAACTATTCTGTTCTTGATTTGAGAAAGTCCTGCACTTCATCTTTTATTCTCATTTATATGAAGTAAATAGGAGAAGCTTCTTTTATTATCAGAACCATACCCATTCCCTAAATAACAGTGTCAGATTGCTACAAATGAGAAATTAGACAATCCTTTGTCTCAGAAGTTTTCAGTCTGGTTGGAAAAATAAAATATTAACATATGAAATCATCTCAAAATGAAATATTGCAAATACTAGAGTAGTTACATAGAAGGGCATAAAGAAAGTGAAAGACCAATATAAGTTACAATAAACATTAAAGGCTTCTCAGAGGAGTTCTGGTAGGAAACAGACAAAAAATGGGGGTGGAGTCTAAGATATTGATTATTTACAACAGGCATTATGCTTCCCAATTTCCATCGTGAGTGAAGAGAAAAGGTTACATGCATATTGCTGAGTGCTGAGTATCTATTCATCCTTTGGTAGGTATCATTCCATTGGTGAACTCTCAGGAACAGAGTAAAATCACAGTCCCCATGTGCCTCTCTCTCTTGCAAATCAGTGTTTCTCCTTACTTCTAATCATAAGAAAAGGACAAATGGACCACAGAAGAGGTAGAGAAGCACCACTCATTGTAGACATTAAAGAAGATTCTGTGAACAGGACTTTGGTAGAGAAGATAGTTTATACATAGCCACAGACTCTCAGAGTTGCCAGAGACCTTGACAGACATCCAGATCCATCATTAATCCAAATGAAGAAAATGATGCCCCAAAAGAAATATCAATTGACCAAGGCCACGCAGCTGGTAAAAATCTTGACTGTGCATTTCATTGCTTTTATGAAATGAAAACCAGAGTCACAAACTTAGATAACTTCTTGATTGTAACTATTATACAGATATTTACTTCATAGCCACCAACTGCTAAATTCATGCCCAATTTCAAACTCTCATATTTATAGTGAGGAACCCAGGCTTGATCCTAAGACCTAAAATCTATGACACAATACTAAGATTATGTTCAGGGTCAGAGTGTAAGGTGCCTGGCGAGGCATTATGAAAGCTTGTAAGAAACAACAACAAATGAATCATTTTGAATGTTGATATTCAACTATGTAATGGGTTCAAAATTCCAGGTATAATCAGAGTATTTTTTTACTATGGATGGCAGCAAATAGGTATTTAGGTACATAGTCATTTAAGTAGGAAATTTAAAATAAAATTATTTAAAATAAAATGAAGCATTCAGAGTGAGTCAAAATTTGCCTAAATAAACTAAAAGTTTCCATGAGTATCAGGTTCTTCCATGCTCTCAAGCATAGTTAGAGAAATCATGGTTCTTGTATGTATTTTTTTAATTTTTAAAATTTGTGATTAATGTGAAATAATTATATATATTTATGTGGTACAGTGTGATATTTCAAAGTATTTATACAGTGTGTACTCTAATAATGGTAACTAACATTTCTATTTTCTTTTTATTTCTTTTTGTTTGAAGCCTTTGAGCTTCTCTGTTCTGTCTTTATAAATTATAAATTATAAAGTGTATATTCCCAGCTATTCACTCCACTGTGCTTTGGAACTTTATAACTTATTCCTTCTACTTAGCTGTGTTTTCATACATGTTCTCAAACCTCCCTTTATTTTCTGTTCACATCTTCCCACCCTCTAGTAATCACTATTCTACATGAAGACATATATGTTGTGTGTGGGGATTTTTTTGCTTTTAAAAATTTTATTAAAGAAATTTATTAATATGTTAGATTACCAGAGTTACAATAAATGCATGATAATTACTATAATTCTCATGAATTCTCATGTTAATGTGATATTAATACAAAGCAAACAGATTCAATGTAGTTCCTAAGTACAATTCTAAGAATATTATGATACTTCCCATCCTGCCTCCCTCCTATCTTTCTTCCTACATTCCTTCCTTTTTAAAAAATATTTTGAGATATCATATTTTTAATTTACATTACAGTCAAAAGCTTAATACTCTGTTGTTGTTTTTAAAAGCAATGTGATTCCTCCTTACATACAGTATTGTGCTAAGAATTATTAATGGTGAATTGTTACAACTTTAAATTGTACAATTGTTGACTCCTGGGCAGGCAGGGAGAAAGAATATGCATTTCCAAAATTTTGTTCCTGTCCATCATAGGTAGGGGAATAATCAGAAGATGAAAAGACAGGTTTAGAAGGGGATGTTTTAGGATGGGACATCAGGATTCACAAGACTGACAAGAACATTAACAACAGCTCACTGTGAGGATACGTAATGAAAGTTTTTGGAAGGAAGTAAAATTAGGGGCTGTATAATTGTCTAAAGGACTCCAAAGATTTTCTAGTTTACTGTCTTCAAAATGGATCTTGTAAGATTGATACACTGGGGAATGAGAAGAAAATATTAAAAATTTTATTTATATGTGTTGTCTATGTACAATAGGAAAGAAATTAGGGTTTCCTAGTAGTGAACACATAGAATCACATGGAGCCTTCATGCAGCCCATGTCTGAGTCACATGTTCTCCTCTGCTATGATAGGAATTGTGCAGGAGAGTGGCTGGGCTGTGATTCAGAAGGGTTGAGAGAAATAGAATCTGCTTATCTCATAGCCTTAGAGTACGTCTTACAGGTTTGACACAGCTGATTTAGTGTATAAACAGATTTTAATATTATTCTTTTTTTTTTTTTTTTTGACAGGCAGAGTGGACAGTGAGAAACAGAGAGAAAGGTCTTCCTTTTCCGTTGGTTCACCCCTCAATGGCTGCTGTGGCCGGTGCACTGTGGCGAGCACACCGCACTGATCCAAAGCCAAGAGCCAGGTGCTTCTCCTGGTCTCCCATGCAGGTGCAGGACCCAAGCACTTGGGCCATCCTCCACTGCACTCCCTGGCCACAGCAGAGAGCTGGACTGGAAGAGGAGCAACCAGGACAGAATCCGGCGCCCCGACCAGGACTAGAACCCGGCAGGCAGAGGATTAGCCTATTGAGCGGCAGCGCTGGCCTTAATATTACGTTGATTTAACTAATCATAAAACAAGCGGTTTAAAAGATTCATGTAAAGAAACTTCATTTAATGTTAAAACTAATAATACAAGCCCAAGTCAACAATAAGAAGATGACTGAGCTGATACTTTTCTTTCTGCTAGAATAAGCCCTGCTCTAACCAAATCTGGAAAGAAATTGACTTCCAAAATAGGAATTGTATCAGAGACTAGTTAAAGCTTACTTCTACTTTATTAAGAATGAACCTGTAACTTGGTGTATATTGTGCCCTTCCTAAATATGTCAGTCAGCTACAGTCTATAATTGAAATAAATGAAACATAGACCCTACCCTTCAAACTGCTATTTCATAAACTGTTAACTGAAGATTCCCCCCTCTCAAAGAAGCAAATTTGTTAAGCACATTTCAGCAAGCATTTTGTTCTAATAAACATTAAAATTATTTAAAATTATTGCTTGTCTCAACTTTGCCAAGACTTTAAAATTTGCATTTTTAATTGTTTTATAATGAACAAAATACATTAGAACATTTTGCATATAATTTACAAACATATAAATATGTATATTGCCAGTATGTGTTCAAAAATTATTTTATTAATGGAACATAGGATGTATATTTTAATGATTTATGACTGAGTAAAATCCCTTTCAGTTACATGAGTAAAACAAGGCTAGAGGCTCAAAGATTGTCAGTGTCAGTATAAGGCATAGACCTGCAAATTGTTATTCAAACACTTTCTGTTTCATTGTACTCTGCTTCCATACCTCCCTCAGGGTTAACTTAACAGAATGCACATTGAGGTACAAAGACCCAAGGCATAGACTTGAGTTCCTTATTTTCTTATAACTCTCCAAGTGCTTGCATCCTTAAAGGATTGCTGTTAGAGAACAAAGGTACAGAAATGTTAATGAAAAGACATCTGCCTATCAGATAAAATATAACTACATACTAATAAAAGACCTAGATATTGGAGTAGAAAACGCTATAGGATAAGTTAAGCGCTTAAAATGAAATCTTTTCAGATGAACATCCATAAAGGAAGAGAAGTTCTAAAAATGTATTTACAATTTTAGACTATACAAAAGAATGAGGAATGCCTTAAAAATAAATGTTTGGGGCCCGCACTGTGGTGCAGTGGGTTAACGCCCTGGCCTGAAGTGCCAGCATCCCTCCTGGGTGCCGGTTTGAAACCTGGATACTCCACTTCTGATCCAGCTCTCTGCTGTGGCCTGGGAAAGCAGTAGAAGATGGCCCAAGTGCTTGGGCCCCTGCACCCACGTGGGAGACCCAGAAGAAGCTCCTGGCTCCTGGCTTCGAATTGGCGCGGCTCCGGCCGTTGCGACCAACTGGGGCGTGAACCATTAGATAAAAGATCTCTCTCTCTCTTTCTCTCTCTCCCTCTGCCTCTCCTTTCTCTGTGTAACTCTGATTTTCAAATAAATAAATAAATAAATATTTTAAAAAATAAATAAAAGTTTGATTTGGGTATGGTGAAAATAATCTGGCCTTCTGGGGAACACATAAGGGAATTCTGTTCTTAACCACGTTTCCATGACCCTGATGATCTAACCTTTTGGCTCTTTGTAAGACCTTTGCTGCAATTAACAGTCTGTACAAACTTCGCCAAGAAAAGTATATTCCCTTTCTGTAGGCCGGTGATTGGAAAATGGACTGGCTGGTTCACTTGCTCCAGGAAAGATGAGAGGGCTCATTAAACATCAGGTTTCTGGGCTCCATCCAAGAGTCCAATTCTCTAGGAGGGGCTTGGGAATCTCCATTCTGATTACCATAGTTGGCTTGTATGTTTTGTTGTCTCAACTGTAGGCAGAAAGTACTCTTTGGTAACTGGAAAAGGAGAAAAGCAAGTTCCAAAGCTCCCCTCCTGTCCTGAGGTCATTAAAGGCTCATAATTGAAGACATATTTTATCCATATCATAAGCTTTAGTAGGAATGAAGGAATTTCTGGCTCACAAAGGATAATCAGTACTTACTATATATAACTAAGTTACATAAACACAGACATTTACTGCTGAAGACAACCATAGAAGGTAGTTAGTATTATCCCTGTTTTGTAAGTGGGAAATGTAAAACTCTGAGAGGTTAAGCATCTTATAGTCATTCAGCTAGTAAGAGATAGAAGTGAGATTGAACCAGATCTGTGCAATTCAAAGCCAGTGCATTTTCAACCTCCTTCTCTCCACTCCCACCTCCTATTAGCAGTATGGTTCTGAAATTCAGGGCACCATTGACTAATAGATGAGGGTTATGGTAAAAGTATAGAGGGAATAGGAAGATAGGAGGGAGGCTAGAGTGTCTAGCAAGAAGACAATATGCAGGCATTTCTTTGACCATTTAATGAAACTACAGTAACTTTCAACAGAACCTCTCTAAACTGATGAGTTAGTAGCATGAAAGCTGTAGGTCAACAAACAGGAAGTAGTCACTCCATTTGGAATAGAACACAGAGTTCCTGTCTTAGGAGAAAATTTACAGGATCATCAACAGCAACAAGTGGACAGGTCAGCTGTTGGATTTCACGTCTTCCATGGACAGAGAAGATTTAATATCTCCCCGGAGCAATAGCCAGCACTGATTCAACAAATGATATCTTTCAATTAGGAGCACAGCTGCCACTTCCTATAGCAACCAAGATTTCCTGGGTGGTCTTTCGCCTTGCTGTAATTATTAATTTAACTTTATTTATAGCCTCAGACAGGTCTTACTAAAGAGGTTAAGTGTGGTTATTATTCACTGAATACAGCTGCATTACATTTGTTAGCATGCCAATAATGCAATCTCACAAACTTAACATTACTTTTTCTCCTCTGACTTGTACTGGACTTCTTGGTAAACAAAAGGGGAGTAACTGAACAAACCTGGGGTTTAAAAATAAGACAGTGATGGAGGAAAGAGCTGAGGCTTTGGGGCTAGGATGCCCTGAGTTTTAATTCTAGCTTATTTGATTTTAGGAAGCCACTCTCTTCTTTTGTAGTCTGAGCTTCAGAGTCAGTGAAATGTGGATGGTTAGAGTTTTCTTACTGAATTATTGTGGGATAAACTTTAAAAAGTACTTGTTTAACAAAGGCATATCCTCTCTCATCCAGGAAATTTAGTATACATACTAAAGCTGATGTTAACATTTTTATTATGATAACAAGAGCTAATGTTTATTGGGTACTGTCATCTGTCAGACTCTATTATGACACCTCTTGGTGTACTGTTCAATCCTCTTAACCAAAGTGTGGGGTGGAGGCTGATGGTAATTCCTTAGTCAAGATGAGAAAACTGGGCCCAGAGACAAGAAGCTCCATGTTGCAGAAGTCCTGCTTCAAATTCACACTCTCAATCTCTTCATCACACTGCCTCCTATTATTCTAGGAGATTTCTATACTAAGAATATGTAAAGCGGCACTGTAGACAGTGGTTCAGAGCAATGATGCTGGAGTCGATGCCTGGATTTGAATCACAGCTCCATAACCCCTAACCCTTTGTGCTTTGGACAAGTTACTTCTCTTTCCTGTGTCTCAGTCTCCTCAACTGTTAAGTATGGTTAACAGTACCTACTTCATAGGCTTGATACGAAGACTAGATGATTTAAAATATGTAAAATACTTAAAATAGCACACAATAAGCACTACCAAAATACTATTATGATAATAAAATAATTTCAGGTGTCAAGTCTGAAGATGAATGTCTCAGTACTGGAACTGTGACAACAATCTATTTTTTCTTGCTCCTTTCAATAATTATAAAACTTCCTTTCACTGCTGCATAAGATAATAATTCTGCTAATGTTTTGCAAAATAAAAAATTGCAGTTTCTTTTTAATGCAGTAACCCATTTTAGCCGTGATGTGAACAACACTTAAAGCCATTTTAGGTCAATAGAATCATAGAGTATGAAAAAAAAAAAAGAAATAAAAAAGCTTTTATTATTAGGCATACATCAGACCAGAGACTTCATCTGACTTCCAGCCATGCCCCACCAAATGCAGACCGTAACTTTAAAAATTCATGCTGTAGCAATTTTATCAGTTTTATTTTTCAAGGCCAAAAAATCCTCAAGTCCAGCATATGAAAGTTTGAAAGTTCAGAATTCTTGTAGCTGGCACATCTACTTGTTATGCAAAACCTAGTACTTTCATTCCATCTATTTGATAGGAGTAAAATGTTTGCAGTATTTTCTTTATTCTCGAAGCAGAAAATTTATCAGGTTCTCATGCTGAATTTTCCTTTGGCCCACAAATTTTACAGTCTAGATATATACAGTATAGATGCAACAGTATAGAGTTATGATAAAATAACACCTACATGTTCCCTTTGTTTGTAATGATATTAAATAAAAATAAACACAATTGAATCGTGCCCTCAAATATTTTAAGAAATAGCTCACTTACATAATTTTAAATAGCACTTTTTTCTCTTGTACTGTTTTGGTTTTATTTTTTAATTCAGGAATTTAATTTAAGAGTGAGGCAAATAACTATCAATTTCAGGACCACATTATAAAAAATACTTGTACTGATGCGTAACACTGAATTTGAGGTAATGCAGAAGTCTCATCAAATGAATCAGCCTTCTCTCTTAATAAAGTACCATTCACCTTCTATATTGATAATATTAGCCTTGAAAAAACAGTTGAAGAAAGCAAGTTCCTGGATATATGAGATAGAGAGAATAAGTAGAAATGGAGAAGCATAGAGAGGAGAGTGAAAACAGTTCAGCATGTCTCTTTTTAAAGTACATCCTCTCTCATTTCTCATTGTTCCAGCAGACACTCTGGGTTGGACCCAGAGGATAGTGTGTCTCTTGGCCCAAGTGTATCTACTCACCTGGCACCCCTGGCATAGCACACACCCAAGTTTCTGTTTCTTTCTCAACAAATGTTAAAATTTTTAAATTTAGCCCAGCCTTGAGAACTTGGAGATACCTTAACTATGTTGGGATTTGCAAGAAGTTGAGAAGGCAATGCAAAGGTTAGAGATGCGGTTGGGTGGGGTTTGAAGGGAATGTAGGACCAGACAATTACAAAATAAGTAGAACCACTGCCCTTCAGATGAGAACCAGGGAGACCGCAAGGGAACATAAGTATAGTGTGGCTTCTTTAACCCAGTCATAGAAGTTCAAGCCTTGTCAGCATTCCTGAAAGTCTCCAAGAATCATCCTAGTGATCCTTAATACCCAAGTAGGAATGACTCTTTGTTCTAGGATGGAGAAATCAGGCAAATCCATTATCATTATCCATCTATTCATCAACCCTACTTTCTTCCCAGCAAAGTCCCCAAGGATTTAGATGGTAAGACACTTTATCTTAAGTATGATCTACCTCATTTAGACCTCAAAATCACCTTGTTTATAGTTATAAGTCAACAGCAGCAATTGGCATTCATGAATTTACAATACTTGGAAATGTACTCGAGATAAATGCTGTGTTACACAATGTTTGGGGAATACAGCAAAGGATATGAAAAATCAACAACAATCAAAGTCATCAAATGCTACAATTGTCTTGCTTCACAGATAAAGATATTCATATGCTATATATTGTCATGCTATTCAGTAATTCCAGATTTCAATTATCAATACTACTTGATATGACTGTAAAGCAATGAAATAATTTTAACCAATATCTAGTACTAATATATTTAAATATATTATCTGTAAAAGTGAGAGCCTTGAAAAGTTTTATTTGTTTAGGTTTAAATTTTTATTTGTTTAACAAGCAATGAAAGAGAGGGAAAGAAGGAGAGCAAGAGAGTAAGAGAGCATTCCCATCCATTGAATCCTTCCCAAATATCCAGAAGGGCTGGGATTGAGTCAATCAAAAGGTAAGAGCTGGGAACTCAATCCAAAGTCTCCTGCCTGGGTGGTGGGAGCCCAATTACTTGAGCCATCACTTCTAACTCACAGGGTCTGCATTACTAGGAAACTGGAGTCAGAAACTAGAGCTGGGTATCAAACTCAGATACTTTGATATGGGATGTGGTCATGTTAATTGCTAGGCCAAATGTCTGCCCTGAGAAGTTTCAAATAAATTGAAATGATGTTATTACTACTCAAAGGACTTTTAAAAAAAGTCTTGCAAACTATCTTTAAATTAATTCATAGACCACATAAGAAAACATGTGTTACTACTTTCCAGTACCAATCAATATAACTTAATCATATAGGGAAAATTGTTGGAGCAAATAAATTTATTACGTGGAACTGGCCAGTACTGGCATCTGTCTATCCTTACTTGCAAATGTCTCAGGCAACTGCAGATAACTGTAGTAATGAGTAAAATAAAACAAAAAACTTTCAGTGTTACTGCTACTTTCTATAATATTATTCAGGAAATTTATGTATCTTCTTATGTGATGTTGAATAAAGTCACAATCTAAGGAAAATGGGGACAAGAGCACTTGAAAGACTTGAAGAACTTCAGATCCAGGGGTCATATATTCTTTTGTTTCCATCTTCTCTCTGCCTCCCCTCCACTCTCTAGTTCTCTTAAATAATGTTATCCTTATAACAGGTGCTCAATTAAATAATTCCAATTCACTAGTAGGTAAAAGACTGAAATCTACTTCTATTTTTTTCTTCCATCTAAAATTTTACATTTCTTTCTTTCTTTTTTTTTTTTTTTTTTTTTGACAGGCAGAGTGGACAGTGAGTGAGAGAGAGAGAGACAGAGAGAAAGGTCTTCCTTTTCTGTTGGTTCACCCCACAATGGCCACTGCGGCCGGCGCGCTGCGGCGAGCGTACCCCGCTGATCCGAAGCCAGGAGCCAGGTGCCTTTCCTGGTCTCCCATAAGGGTGCAGGGATCAAGTACTTGGGCCATCCTCCACTACCTTCCCGGGACACAGCAGAGACCTGGACTGGAAGAGGAGCAGCCGGGACAGAATCCGACGCCCCTACTGGGACTAGAACCTGGGGTGCCGGCGCTGCAGGCGGAGGATTAGCCTATTGAGCCGCGGAGCCAGAAAATTTTACATTTCTTGAACAAAGGAACTCTTGCTTCTCCTCTAGACGGCTGGCTCTACCAAAAGTAAACATAAGTTTTAGAATATTTTCATTTTTCTCAACCTGTTACATCACTTTATAGCAGTCAAACCAGGTCTGAAGATTGGGCTACCTTATTTTCAAAAATGTTGCAGAAATCACCATCTTTCATGTCTAAGATCATGCTTTTCACATTTAACTATTTAAGTGGTTCTTTTAAGTCATTTCAGCTTCTTCTTGATTATTCTGGCTGTGCTTCTGTGCTTACCCAGAAGGGAGATAAAGCCCAGGGAAGAGATGACAATTTCTCATGTCTGTTGCCAAGAGCCCTTCACAAGGAACCAGTCTTTTGGCTTTGTTCCTCCTAAGTGGAACTTTATGGCTTCTGTATTAACTGCAAATATCAAATGCTTTGCACCATCATGCATCATTTACTGTTGTTTTGGTCAATGATGGAGCGTATATATGACTAGAGGCCTATAAGTTTATATTGCCCAGTGAAATCATCACCATCCTAATTTGTGTAGGCACACTCTATGATGTTCACACAATGATGAAGTCATCTACAAATGACATATTTTGCAGAAAATATTCCTGTTGTTAAGTGATGCAGGACTGTACCTGATTACTTGGAAAATATCCCTTTTGTTGAATATTTATCTTTAAATATTAGCTTTTTTTCCCAGAATATGATATTTTGTTTATTTTAAATTAATCATTTTACAACTAGAACCTTTTGAGAATATTCTAGAGGATCTCAGATCTTGGATTTTGCTATATTGACATACTTTCCCCCTGTGTTAATGAACATTTAGTGATTTATAGCACACATTTTCAAAGCAGGAGAGAAAAAGGAAAGAAACTAACTAAACGGCTCAGTGGAAATTTTTATTCAAGTTATAAAGTAGGCAGGATTTATCTTTGTTTACAGATGAGCAGCTAAAGACACAGAAGTTAAGTGACTTGTCCAAAACGCCGTAGCCAGTAAGCAGCAGTGAGAGAACTGAAGCCACGTCTGTCTATAGAGTCTGGGTGCTCTAGCTGAGATTCTGAGAGGACTCCTCCCTTGGTTTCAATTTTCAAACACTCCTTTCATTTGAGGGAAATGTTAGGAAAATCTGGTGTGCTCTTTGAATCCAGAAATGAATATTGGTCAGGTTTAGAACACAGGGTCTTAAGAGCTGAAGGTATTGTAGATTCACATAGTTTGTTGGGGATACTATAAAGGAGACAAAGTCAGAAACAACGCAAGCCTGTAAGCGAGGTCATACAAGCCAGGTGTAGACAACCTTCCTATTTCTATTTCAATTTTTCCTTGTCATCCTTTTAATACTACTACTACTTACTAATGTTATTCTATGTTTAGAAAAGAACAAGGGATAGGGCAAGATAAGGGGAGGTGGAATCCAAGCTTTCTGCTAATAACAAATGAGGGCGAGGGGTCTCAGATTTGAAGCTTGGGGTAGAAGAATGGAGATAAAGTCAGGAATATAAATTATTTTCCCTTTCGTCCTCCCAAACATACAACAACACATACACATGTACATACACTCCTTGAACTGCTGCTATGTCTTCATTCACCCTAGAAAATAAACTAAAAGACTGGCTATAGGCCAGAGATGCCTGCTAAAATGTTTAACCATTTGAAGAAACCTATAACTTCTTCTTTGGGAGTAAACCTCAGAACCCTATGATTTACACATTTCTAGAACACTTGTGAGGAAATTGAACATTTTTGCCATGCTGATCTTTACAATGTGATGGTAAAAGTACAAGCAGTGATATTTCTATGCTAACAACAAAGAAAACAGGCATCAGGAGGTACATGATTATCCAACGGTGCAGCAGGTACTATTCCAGGTTCTTTGACTTTGATTTTATTTTACTTCTTTATATTTCTTGTTGCTGGAAATCTCTAGTCTTTTAAAAAATTCCTAAAATTTAGTTAATAGAAACTTTACACACAATGAAAAGTACAATTTAAAGTTTGTAGTTCAACAGTTTGACAAATACATAGTGTTACCAACACCCCTAATCAAGATATAGAACAATGTCATCTTTAATTTTTGATAGCATAAAATCTAGATTCACTGGACAAGTTTGTAAAAGAGGAAAGCAAGCCATGGGCAGGGAAATAAAACTTCAAAGTAGGCCACTTGATGTATGAGAGGGTTTTCCAAAAGTTCATGTAGGGTATGAAAAAAGGTTTCAGGGACTGGCGCTCTGGTGTAGTGGGTAAAGCCTCCACTTGAGGCTACGCCTGCAAGAACAGTAGAAGATGGTCCAAGTGCCTGGACCCCTACACGCATGTGGGAGACCCAGAAGAAGCTCCTGACTCATGGCTTTGGATAGGCTCAGCTCTGGCTGTTGTGGCCATTTAGGAAGTGGACCAGCAGGTGGAAGACCTTTCTGTCTATAACTCTACCTCTAAAATACATTAATACATAAATGAACAAATAAATCTTTAAAACAGAAAAAAAACTACTCAGTGATTTCAAAATTTTTTTCACCAAAATAAAATTTTAATTTCATTTCATAAATTTTTTTGAAATTAATTAAAGAAGCATCCAAGAATGATACATCTTTTGTGAGCACTTAGACATAATTATAATACAACTCTTTGAGAACAGAGGTCCTACATGGGAAGTTAGTGCACAGTGACTTGTTAATTTAACAATTAATATTCTTACGTATGATGTCAGTGATCACCCAAGGCTCTTGCTATGAGCTTCTTAGGCTATGGAAGCCTACTGAATCAACAAACTCTGTCAGTATTTAGTTAAGGCCAAAAGCAAAGTGGAAGTTCTCTCCTCCCTTCAGAGAAAAGTACCTTCTTTGATGGTTGCCCAGCAGACATGAGTTAGCACAGCTGTTACATATGTCCAAAATGGCACCTGTTCTCTAAAGGCTTGTTACAGGATGCCATTGCAGGGTGACTGGGGAGAGAGAAACGTGCCCCCCTCCCTTTCTCCTCTAGTTTGGCAGGTACACCATCACCCACAGGGCTCCAAGTCAGATTCCCTCCAGGCTTTTCCTGTAGTTTTATCACTAGTGGCTTGGGCTGCTGCAGACTGGTCTCACCTCACTCTCCAAAGCTGGTGCAGAGGCTCTTGGCCTTTGGGTCCTGAGTTGTGCATGTCCACACCCTCCACGTAGGTCCACTGTGTCCTCTAATTTGCATGCAGTTTCTTCGTGTACCTCTAATGTGTGTGGAGTTTCCTCTGCCATTTTCTCCCTAATTCTTCTCTGAGACTGCATTCTCTCCACTTTTTTTTTTCTCTCCACTCTTTTAAAACCATCTTCTCCTAGACTACAGTGGTAAGCTCCTCATTTCCCCTAATTTTTTTGAAGTCCTCTTGTACTTATGCAAGATTGTTTACTAGCAGGGAAGAAGGAAAAAGCTAGTGTTGATTTTTCTATGCTAGCTTTTCATTTGATTTCATTTGTGGTGGTGAGCTTTTTTACTTTGCTTTAGACTTTTTTAGATAAGACTCCTAGCATCACATAAATATTAAACAAAAGATTTCTGATTTTTTCCTTACATTTTTACTTTGGCTCTTGTTTTTCTTACAGTATTTATCACATTACAAAATTCTCAGTTGCATTTGGCTAATCAGTCTTACTCATACTGAAAGCAGACTGTAATCCAACCTTAAATTTCCCACAGTGTAGCTCAGTGTTTTCTATTCAGATGGTTCTCAACTATAATGTTATAATTATACCACTTTCTCAGCAGCATCACCCACATACTGTAATCATTGTCAAAGCTCAGGCATTGTTTATAGTGTACTAAAGCGGATGGAATTGTTTCATTTTAAATGATTCATTTATACCCCCTCTGTTGGTAACAGAAATACATGGTAATGGGAGAGTCATTAATGTGTTTCTCTGAACAATTTCAGATACTAAGAAGCCAAAAAAGAATACAAAACCTCAAAATTCCAATATGAAAAAGTAAGCAAAACTGATTCCCAGTCTGGTACCACAATGACACCTCATTTAAAAATTGAGGCTGTGCAAGCGACTGGAGTCCAACATTATGGTGAGCACTGTAGAGTGCCAGGATGCCCTCACTTGGTCTGTCTTCCTGCAGGACCTCACCAAGCCCCCCCAGGCACCTTGAAGGACTAATATCGTGGTGATATTTTCTATCTAGATTCAGAGCCTATAGGATTACCACTCATTAAAGCACAGAGAACGCCTATTCTGTACAGCATTCATTTCTCTGAGACTTTTAAAATTTGTACCCACTATGGGCCAGGCACCTTTCTAGGTGCCAATTACACAGCAAGGAACAAAGCAGAAAGTTCTATTCTCATGGAACTTAACACTTTTGTGTATTTACCTGGGCAAATAAAACTTTTGCTTTTATTATGGGTGATGCAGACTCACCCATAATAGCTTGCATGCTGAAACCCACAATTTTCTTGGTATGTGGGTGTGGACCCCACATGAAAAACAAGAATGGAGAAGGACTGCAACATGCTGGAGTTACATTTGCTGTGCTCATTGGTACTTGGCTATGAGACCACCTGTCAGGCCTCTGACACTTCATTTCCAGCACACTTCTTTGCTTTCCCAAAGCTGGTCTAAAATGCCTAATATAACCTCAGTATTCTTTGATTTGCCCTACTCCATGGAACTTTAGGTGAAGGAGGAACAAAAGATAACATTGTTGGAAACCATGAAGTACAATTTGGTGGGAGGTAAGCCATGTCTAGGCACATGTCTCTTGGTTGTATTTTAGGAATTATTTTTTAGTGTATGGTTTTCTTTTTCTTGTCAGTTTATTGGCCAAAGTATGAACAAATATCAACAAGTGGATGCTTTTGGTGCAAATGATTACTCTCTCTGGTTCTGATACAACCAAAAGCTGAGTGTAGGGCACTAGGAATCAGCAACACAAAGAGAACTAGATAGTCTTTAAAACAAAATTCTGTCTTTTTGGGTTATCATTTGGATTTTATCTTATTTATGTGAGCTTGGGTGACTATGCCACCTGTAGTGATCTCAGCCTTTAGGTTCCTGACATGGGACTCAGGGTAGGGGTGAGTCGGGGAGAAAGTAGGCAGAGTGGCATGGACATGGGCAGGGTGGCCATATTTCAAATGTTCTCTCAGGCCTATAAATGCAAGCTTTAACGTTATAGCTTCAAGAGCAAGAAGTTAGAAGGCAGAAACAAACAAAAGCCTACATTTAAAAAACTGCAACATCTGGGCTGATTTTTCTCTTCCCTTTCCTTCTCTTGTCTTTCCTTCCTCTTTTCCTGTCCTCTGCCCTCCCCACATGCCGGGACCCACTTACTGTGTGACTAAAGCAGAAGCCTATTGATTTTCTTTCCTTTATTTTCTTTTGGTTTGTTCAGGAGAAATGACAGGCTAATCCAAAGGGGCAAAATATAAATGTTCCTCAATCATAAAGTCATGAAATCTCTATTGGGACACAATGGTGTCTGCTATTGGTTTCAATTCTAAAATCTTGCTCATATCAACAAAGCCAGGGTGCAACCTAAGACTAGCATTGGATAACAGTAGCAATGAAATCTTCAGCATGAGTTCAAGGGTAACCTACAGTCATAGCTATAAGTTCCAGGTGAGTCCATTGTTTTTCTTTGCCATTTAAAAACAAGTATTCCATTCAACAGCAATTCTTCACGACTATGTGCTATAGCACAGCTCATTTAATATTTAGTTATCTGAAGCTCAAACATTTTCCAAGTTTCCCACAGTACTTTCCTAAAGTAATGTGTTCAGACAAGGCCTTTACCACTTTTCTGAGGTAGAACTCTGGTCACTAGCAAGGCTAATTTTATGAAAATGTGCTGGGGTTGAGACTTATCTATTATTGAGGGATTATTCTTTTTTTGTGGAGTTTTCAAATAAAAAATAGACAGTATAATGAGCTACTATATGTTGATGGCCTCGCTTTAACAACTACCCACATTTTGCCAATCATGTTTTGTGAACTTTCCCTATTTTTTTTTACATCATATTCATTTACTCCTAACTATTTAGGTATGTACATCTAAAAGATAATAACCTTATGTTTTTCAAAATAATATCAGTATTATACTTAACAAATTAGTAATGATTTCTGAATACCATCTCATATTAGGTCTGTGTTCAAATTTCCAAAATATTCCACAAAATATCTTTTGATGGTGCATTTATTTTAATAAAGATGCAAAGTCCACACAGTGTTTCCTAAGTTTAAATCCATAATGCCTCCTCTCTCTCTTCATTGTATTACATCATGTTTTGTTGTTGTTCAGGAATGCAGATAACTTCCTTTAGCATATTATGTTCTTAAAATGTTCCTCTATCCCTGTTTCCTATAAACTGGCAATTGAACCTACAGGCTTAAGTTGATTCACTTCAGTACTGATGGAAAGAATTTACTGTAGTGGTACTTGAACTCCTCTATCACGATCTCATGTGATAAGACTGACTGAGTTCCAGATTTGTCAGGTAACTCATCTAGAAGAGAGGAATACCTGCATATTTTATCATTCATTGATCATCTTGTCTAAATGCATAATGTCATTTGGGATTGTAACATGATGATTCTTCTAATCCTACCATTTCTTTTGCATTTATTAACTAGAACACATGTATTTTTTTTAAAGCCAACATTTTACCACCAGCTATTCAATTAGTGGGAATGGAAATTCATGCAAAAAATTAAGATAATTGCTTATTTCCCTTTATGTATCAGTTTTTAGAATAATGAGTTGATTCCCAGATTGTGGGAGTGGAACTGTAGAAATGGAAACGATGAATTCATTCCTGCTTTTAGCTACTCCAAGCTGTTTTCAGGAAAACATATTGCATTATCATGGCCATCTTTCCCATTTTTTCCCCCTATTTTCTTCACTCTATCACACTAATAATTAGCAGACTTCCTCTACAGAAGTGGCTGAAGGCAAGATTGGACACTAGATAACATCTGAAAATACACGCACATATGCAAGTCTTTTGCTATAATGGTGGTTATGCCCATACTCAGGAAAGGATCAGTATAGGCATTCACACACTAAATGTATGGACACTGGTGCTATGCCTACACCACACCACTAACCATACTTGTAGTAAGTGCCACATTCACTAGCTCCTTTGAACACTACTATCCACTGAGGTAGTAATAGGTAATCCTTTGAAAAGAAGTTCCTTGGTCACCTATATCTAGGAAGAGTTGTGGTTCTTTTCTTTCTCTTGAATACTAAGAATGCACACAAACAGACTAAAGCCGCTGAGAGGTTCTACAACAAACATGTTTAGCTTTGCATTTCCTATGCACTGGAGAATGGTGGGCTAAATGTGTTCAGGGCATAATTCTCAGGAGTATGTGCAGGATAATTTGTGGATGGGATTTCCTCTGTTTCTGTCTTCCCTCCCTCTGAATATATATTATGCGGCATGTATTGCTGCCCTCGTGGGAAACTATATCCACCAAAGGTATGTTCACACCCTAAAGCTTGGTAGTTGTGAATCTGTCTTTGGTTGGAACAAGGGTCTTTTCAGGTATAATTAAGGTAAGATCTTACAATGAGATCATCCTGGATTAAGATAGACTCTAGCCTGAACAACAGCTATTCTTCTACGAGACAGAAAATGAGAACACACACAGGGAGATGGACAAGTAAAGACACAGCAAACCCCAACCACCCAAGATGATTGGTAGTCATCAGAACCCAGGAGAGAGGCATGGGGCAGACTCTTCCTCCTACTCTTCAGCAGGAACCAATGCTAGTAGTGACACTAGATCTGGAGTTCTCACCTCTAGAACTGAGAGAGAATAATTAATAAATCTTTGTTGTTCAACCACCACATTTGGGGTCATTCATTGGTTTATTAGGAAGCAAGTACAATATATTTAAGCTCCATTAATGGAGATGGAATGTACAACTAGGATAGAGCCATGGCATTAGTACTTACTGAAATTATACACAGATGATTCTGATAAAAAATACTCACCAAGAACCACTACTTTGAGATCTGGGGGTTCACGGGTTGGCTGCCTGTCTATTTTGACAAACCAGTAGGATTTTAAGCTCTTGCTGTTACTCTGGACTCAACAACAGAAACCACTGACCTTTATCTCTAGGTCAGTTTTGCTTCTGAGCAAGCAGTCCCAAAGAAAATATTTTGGGTCATTCCCTTGAGAGATTCAAAGAAACTGGTGATTAAAGGTAGTGATGATGGCCAAGACCATGCAAGTAGAAGGAGGTAATTATGGGATCAAAGAGGAGAAGCAAAGAAAAAAAATCAGCATTTGTCAAATTAATCATACAGATCTTCCTGGAAGGTAATTTTCATTTTGCCATCTGAATAATACAAAGCTTCCTTTGTTTTGGTAATGTAGGAAATCCTGGTTTTCTATGATTTTCCTTTTTCTAAATCATGGTTAATTCCTCTGGACTCAGTTCTCTTCTTTCCTTTGGTTGCTTGAGAAAGCTGCTTCCTTCATTCCCAGATTCTACTCACCCAAAAAGAGCACCATTTCTTTTCCCAGTTGTTCTCTTTTTAGTTTGGCTCGCCTCCCAGGGTGTCTTTTGATGTACTTCTTTTGGTTTCTCTGGTTGAAGGCAGAGATCTCTCTCCAGTCCTGTCAGTAACTAATGACTGATAAACAAGGCACCTGCTCTTAAAAATGCCCCAGAAAGCAGAGGTCTGCAGAGCAGGAAGGAGTGGGTGGGTTTTACTCTGGTTTTTGCTTTTGACAGCTTCTCATATTGAGGCTGACTATACCCTAGATTATTCATTCATGTTTAACCAAGATTACTGAATCAAAAACTACAATTTTGGGACAGTATCAAAGACAAATTTTACTCAATTCATTTTTTCCTCCAGTTGGCCTTTCAATCAGGAAAGGAAGGGTATGTGGACCATAAGGTTAATGACAATAAGGGTGAATGAAATTGTGTAGGAAATATTCCTTCCCCACAAGGAACCCAGAGCTCCTGCTCTAAGTCTCCAGCTAGCCTCAGCTCACCTGCAGCATAAGCCAGCAGGCAGCCATCGGTGAGCATGGGCACCTAGCCACTGAGTATCTCCTTATAGCTAAACTTGTAAAGCAAAAACGTTAAGCTAGAGACTCTGTGGGATTATCAATATACACATGCAAACAAATCTTACTAACAGTATGTGATTATTGACAATGCCTCATCCAGGCAGTATACGTTCTAAAAGCTGAGAATGGAGCTCTGGACTGTTGTATAGTAAAGGATGAAATTGCCATTTGGAAAAGTAGAAAAAAAAATTTAAATAGCATAGCTTCTGACTATCTGTATGCCCTCATCTCTTTTATACTTGGGGACAGTGTTTATCTAGGGAAGGAGGAAGGGCAGGAAAGAACATTCTGTCAGTGCCTCCCGTGTGATAAGCACTTCCCCCTAATCTTGCTTATGGGCAGCCCTGAGCGATGACTTGGATGGGATTAAGCCAGCCTCTAGGCCACCCCTTTGTTTGGGTGCCTGTCTTTGCTGGCTTGGTGCCCAGGCCTCATGCCCTGGCTATCTGCAGCTTGGCAGCCTCACAGGCCTCCTGTTTGGAGGCTCCCTGCTTCTCCACTTGTAAAGGGACAACCTAACCTATCAGGCATATTGAGGTGTCAACAGGAAAACATGAAGGCAGGGCTTTTCAAATGGAAACTTTTGTGCTACAAAACTTTTGCATTTTTTTTTGTAGAAATAAATTGTCTTTGAAAGACATCCCAAACACTAAAGTGGATTTTCCTAAACTGGGTTCTCTCAGAGTTTTAAAAAAAATTTCATATACACACACACAAACATACATTTGAAAGGAAGCTAGGGCTGGGCCAGGCTGAAGCCAAGAACCTGGAACTCAATCTGAGTCTCCCATATGGGTGGCAGGCAACCAAGTCCTTGAGTTTCTAAGGTGTGCAACAGCAGGAAGCTGGAATTAGATGTGGAACTGGGGCACAAGCCAAGGCATTTCAATGTGGGGTGAGACTATCCCAAGTGGTTTCTTTTTTATTTATGATTTATTTATTTGAAAGTCAGAGTTGAGAGAGAGAGAGAAAGAAAGAGAGAGAGAGAGAGAGAGAGAGAGAGAGAGAGAGAAAGAGAAAGAGAGTTTTCCATTCACTGGTTGATTCTCCAAATGACTACAACAGGGCTGGCCAAAGCCAGGAGCCTAGAACTCCATCTGGGTCTCCCACATGGGTGGCAGGGGCCCCAGGACTTAGGGCCATCTTACACTATTTTCCTAGGCACATGAGTAGGGAACTGGACTGGAAGTAGAGCAGCCAGGACTCAAACTGATGCCCACACGGGGTGCTAACATTGCAGGCAGTGGCTTAGCCCTCCTTGCCACAATGCAGGCCCCCTAAGTAGTGTTTTAACCACTGCTCCAAATGCCAGCTCTTTTGAGGGTTTTATTTTCTTGAAATATATAACACTTAAATATGAGATATACTATACTAGAAGCAGGGTGTTTCCTTCCATAAAATAAAACTGAACTTAGATAGAAGATAAACTGGTGAGTGGAGGTAAAGGGTAGGTAGGGTGCTTCTAGTCACCCAGGCAGCTACTGCTGTTTCAGATGCGGTAGTAGTAATGTTGCAGGCAGGGTATAGAATAAAATTGATCAGGTTTGTGAGCTGGAAGGCCATGCCGTCACCACACCCCTGTGTGACCTCATGCCCCTACCTGCCCACACCTGTGTGCCCACTGGCCAATCAGGCTAATTAACCACTCCTCTTTGGAAGTGGATTAAAAGCCTGGGACACAGTGGGCTCTCTCTCTTTTGGCTTTTTCACCTTTTGCCAGTGTGGACCTGTGCTGGCTTGTACCTTGGGCTATCCACCCCATGCTTCCTGGCCTAGATGCTCCTCCACGTGGCTGACTTCTGGTGATTGGTATGAATCTAGATTTCCCTCTCTCCTTTTATATAGGGCCCTCACTCTCCTATGCATTTCTCTCACTGAATAAAAGCTTGAAACATATCATGCTGCCTTGTTCATTTATGCCGGTATTCAGAATTCTTCTCTGAATGTTAGGCAAGAACCCACACAGGCTTATTAATATTGGGAATTTATTAATAAGCACACGGTGATATTGTATGGCACCCCATAGTCCAATATCATATGACACCCCAGATGGGACTTTTGGGGGATTTTTCGGGGGCCATATTCTGATATCATATTTTAGGGTCATATTCTGATATCTGTAATAATAGTACAGGTTGAAAATCTCTAAACTGGAAATTCAAACCAAAACTTTTTAAGTGCTGATGTGATGCTCAGGAAGTTTCAGGTTCTAGGGCATTTACAAGTTTCTCAAATTTTTCTGCTAGGAATAATCAGTTGGTAAAGTGCATGCAAATACTACAAAACTCAAAAAACTATGAAACCTGAAAACACTTCTAGTTCCACTTCTGTTGACAAGGGCTACTCAGCATGGTAGAAATAATAAAAACCTGCCCTTTACTCCATATGTGCTTGGTGCAGGGAACTTTCCTATGTCCCCACCTGCTATTCACATTGCCCTTATAGATAGATGTTGACACTTCCACTCATAGATGGGCAAATTGAAGCACATGCCTATTAGCAGCATGCTGAGTGCATATATAGGACACAACTCATGGTCCCCATGTCCCCAAACCCCTAGGTCCTCATCACAGTCTGTGGGGCCCACTGAAACCAATTACAGAGCTTGCTACAATCACTACTGTCGGATAAAAACAGAGACCTGAAAGACTTCCATAAGATCTTCTTGTTTACTTTTCCCCAACAGAAAGAAAAATGGCAGAAGAGGAAATACATCTGTTGTTCTCAGATTTGAGAAAACAGCAAGGCTGTTTTTCTGTTAGTCTTAGTGTTGGGTGGGGAATGCCAAATTCAAAAACCAGGAAATGTAGGCAAACTCCTCTCCTTCCACTTCCTTTCTCCATTTGCTCAGATAAATCCTAGAAGTCAGAATAATAGTCTCTTGACAAATAGGATCGAGCTTCCATTGTGTACAAGGCACTGGCTAAATCATGAGGAGCAAAGCATTTTAGATTGAGAACAAAGTCCAAATCCTCCGAGTTCTTGAATCTAGAAAGGAATATGCTGTGTGTGAACCAGCCACTGTGGTTCACTGCCAAAGGTGCATAATTTCCAAAGTGTTTGGAATTCACAGAAAGAAGAATCTCCATCCTCTGAGGACTTGTGTAAGTGTCGCCTGGCAGGGCTTCATGGTGGCAGGTGCAGAGCCACATGTGCACATTCACACAGCACAGATGGCCTTGCTACAAATATTTGCCTTCATAATAATTCAAATTTGGGATCTTAAAATTGTATTTGTTAAAAAGCATTAGGAGAGAAGAAAGATTACCTAAAGGCTGTTTCTCCATAATGCATGAAAAATCAAAAGCTAATTTACCAGAGCGAAGACAGAAATGACAATTGGGAATACTTCAAGGAGTCATTAATGGGTCTCTGGAAATATATCAATAGTGATGCTGTGAGGTTTCAGGTTTATGAGTCTTTCATTGTACAGTTTGCAAAAAGGAGAGCTATTTGTCTTTATTCTTCACCATAAATTCAGTGGTAGCAGCCAGTTTATAATCTATGAACCTCAGAGTCAGGTTTGCTCTCAAGCTGGAGCTATGTGTTATACTGACTCTTTATGAGATAAATATGACACATCTCAGTCAGTGGACAATAATTTCCCTCTATATCGATAACCAAATATTTATAGATACTCAGTTTTCACTCTCTAGAGTATCTTAGGTAATAATAAATGTAGTTGTCCACACTGATTAGCAGTTACAGTTAATCCCTCACTTAACAATCCAGTTCATTTCTAAAGGGTTGAATAGTAAGTAAACTTGTAAAGTGAATCTTGTATGTTCTCTAATGTCAGTTACTAAGTTGAAAATGATTTTCTATAAGAGACTAAAAGATAGCAATCAGTACTTGTTGACTTGCTCCATAAAGTATCATATTACATAAATACTCACTTTTTATGTTTAGAATAGGGGTTGGAACTCTTTCTATGAAAAGCCCTGATACTAAATATTGTATGCTTGTAGACCTACAATCTGTGTTTCCACCATTCATTTCTGTCATTGTACCCCTAAAGCAGCCACATACAAATAGGCAATGCTATGTTACAATAAAAATTTATTTACAAAATATGCATCTGGTCTGAGGGCCAGTTTGCCAACCTCTAGTTTAAATAATTTTGATGCCAGGAAAAAAATGACAGAAGTTACTTATTTTGCACCGCATATTATGAATTATATGCAAATAAATTTCCTATAAATCATACATTCTTATAAGCTCTTCGAAAGTTGTATTTTGTAATTGGTTAAGTTCTTTATTTAGTAAATAATAGTTCTGAATTATTTTTAGTTTTAAGTATATATTATTTCATATTGCACATATTTACCAAGACGTATAATATTAGTTGAGTTACTATGTAACACTATCTGAGCTATTTGTTAAACCCACAAATCTTTTTCTGTAAATGTCATGTATGGTGTGTCTTCTCTGCATTCAGATTAATTTGTATTAAAATCAGGGCAAACTGATGTAATAAATGCAAGATTTTTCTTCAGTGCATGACTGTACATTATCTGAAAAGCTGCTCGTCACAAGAAGGAGCAGAGTGGACAAAGAGCCTTTCCCCGGAGTGGCTGATTCAGACATCCTCTCCTGGTGGGAGGCTCCTATATGCAAAGGCTGACCTGAGGTCAGTGACTGCAGAGTTGGTTTTGAAGCTGTGGGACTAAGCAGAAAACCAGTGGGTTGTAGGCTAGGGTAGAAGATTTCAAAGGCAACCAACTCTGCGATGCTTTAACTTTCTAGAGTCACAAAAAAGTATTCACCACCCACTAGGGTCACCCAGGGTGAAAGAATGTTTGTCTTGGATTTCATCCTTGAAAAATGTGTGTGATTCTTTGGCAGAGAAACCTTACTAAGAATGGGTATGTAGGGAATACACAGCATACTAGAATTTTTAGGGAGATGCTTAATTATCCTTCTCAGACTTTTAAAAAAATTTGCCCACTACTAAGATCAAGGTTTTAGATGCCTATGCCCATAAACAGATTTCTAACTATTTTCTTATTGCTCAGTTTCCAAAAGAAATAGAAGATCTTAATATATGTTCACCAGTAGAAAGGACTTCCATTCCAGAGATTTCACCCATAGTGGCCTAAGCACACGAACAGAAAGAGAGAGGAATAGGTCTCTTGGAAATTAAATGGTAACTACATGCCTAGTGCTGATTCTGGCTCAGCAAATTATTGGGGTTTGAAGGAGAATAAAGAAATAGTTAAGACCTAACATTTACTTTACAAAGAATCCTTACCTTCCAACAACTGCATGTAAAAACAAGGTATTGTATAATAAAGCACTAAATGTATAAAACCTATGGTGGTCGTATCTGAGTATTTCAGGCTGGAAAAATGTCACTACCGAGTCTGTATTTTGAGATAAATGAACATTGCCATTTCAATTACCACTATCTATGCATTATCCACCCTTGGCTTTGCTTGCAAAGCACTGCACTTACAATATCTTCTTTACTCTCTTGTTGGTTTGTTAAGAGACTCAGGTAAGCGGTCTTGTTTGTACTTCCACTTATCTTTGTATAAAGTGCATAATTTTATCTGCTTTCCTCTGATTTCAGAAGAAGCAAGGAATGGAGATAAATAATATCCCTCAGATGCTTGGCATTATCTGGAGATTAGTGCTCTATGTGAGTCATTAAAGATTCACCACTAGCTTGGGTACAAGAGACAGCCAATATAAACACTATTCCTTTAAAAGAGATCACAAGAATCTGTGTTTACTTACTGAATCATTTACTGAATTGTTTATAAACAGCCTGTCAAGAATCCAATGTCAGCGTCAGTGTCAGCCCAATGCCAGTGCTCTCTCTTATGTATGTCTGAAGCTCAAATTCTTTGTGACAAATAAATGCTACACATTCACTCTAAGATGCCATTCCTTCAAGGACACTCTTATGATGTGCTTTTGCTGGCAGTATTGTCAGCTAATGTGCACTTAAGGTTGGAAACATCTGATGAAAAAGGAGGTTGAAAACTGAGAGGGTCATTCAGATCTTTTAGGCATAGTGATAGGTCACAGGCAGGAGTTGGGTTACTTAGTATTCCCTTGGCAGCTAAAGTGCCAACAAGATATGTCAGTTACACCATCAGATGTCCTACATTGTAGGACATTGTCCTACAATATCCTACTTACATGACCTGAAGTTACGTCCCTTGGAAGGGTTTAGGGAAAGATTGTAAGCATTTATACTCAGTAATGGACAAAAGACATTTCTATCCTGTAAATCTTTATTTCTCTCCTTTAATAAATAATTGCTGAAAGGCATGGAGGAAGCACTGTGGTACATATGAAGGTTCTATTCTCCTGAATAGATTAATGCCATTATTATGGAAGTGGGTTCTTGATAAAAGGATGAGTTTAGCTCCTTGCACCCTTCATCTTCCCCCATGGTGATGTGGGATAAGTAGGTAGGAAGTTAAAGTTTAGGTGAGCTGGAACTATTGTATTCCTGCAAAATGTTGTTGTCTCTTTAACTGTTAGTTGATACACTCACCTTCCCAGGATGTACCTGTTACATCCAGGACCAGTGCACATACCAAGACCACACACTATTTGCATATCCAATTGTGGTATCACCCCCTTCCTTTCCAAAAAGAGGTGGAATGGGATGAAAGCTCTCTTTCTGCCATAGACCTCAGAGGTACTACTCCCATTTTCTCTCTTTCCACCCAGGACACTCTCAGAGGTACCGTTCTCATGTGTACACTTCTACTATGGAGCTTGCATGGACTTCTCTTAACATCTGGGAGATCTTCTTAATTACAGGCACCATTTTTTGTTTTTCATTCTCTCTAATTTAAGGGCAATTCTTTGGCTCACTCATGTTGGATATTTCTCAGTGTGAGGTGGCCACACTTGTACATTTATTCCCTCACTGCCAAATAAACTCTTCCTATTTGCTCATGATACCAGTCTCCACTTAGTATTTGTATCTCTGCAGGAGGAAAGATCCTGGATCAAGATTTACAACATTCATTCCCACATCAGTGGGATGACATAGCAAAGAGTACTTTATTAAATAGTACTTAAGATATTGGGAAGAACTCAGCTTCTTTTTCCTTTGCAATTTTTTGTGCATGTGCAAAATTCAGCAATTCATTTAAGTCAACATATGCCAGGTACTCTGGGATACACAGATCTATAAAATAGAGTCTCTAACATTAAGGATATTACAGTTTAAGAGAATATCTACATTAGGTTGAACCATGTTGATTCTATGATCCAAAATACAGTTGACTATGGGAAGTTTCATAGTTAAATCTAATATTCACTGACCTAAAATAAAATAAGAGTCACAAGAGAATAAATACTGTGCAAGCTTACAATGGGGTCATATGCTATTCTAATTAAATATAATAACATTAACATGTCTCAGAACATTCTTAGGGGGGATGTAGTATTAGCATCTCTACCTTGAGATTACGAAAAATTGGCACAGAAAAGTTATGAAATTTAAGTAAGCTCATGAAGGAGGTCAGTAGTAGAACTGAGACAAAATTTAAAGTTGTCTACTCCAGAGGCTGAGGTTATAACTGTTATGCTATAGCATCTCTTCTTGAGAGTAAGGAAGAAAGGCCTACAGAGATTCTAACACAGAAGAATTTGTCCTTTTGGGGAAATTGTGAAAAGCTTTGTGGTTAAAGTTGTGCTTGAAACATGCCATAAAAGACTGCCTCAGATTGGGAGGGAAAAAGGTAGGGATTTCTGGTGAAGGGGTAAGCAGGAACAGACATAATGAATATATAATAGATATACCCTTGTGAAGGAGACATATATATGGTGGTGTGTAAGGCACTGGAAGATACACCAGAGTAGGACAGCAGATCTACGTTGCAGAATTTCCTGAATTCCTGGGAGATGAGTTTGTTTTTTAGAAAACAGTGGGAAAATATTGGAAATGACTGTCTTGCTGGATCAGAAGTAGGTAGAAGAATCACTCTGGAATCAGGGAGTACGATGGCTTGGGATAGGAAAAAAGTAGGAGGTAGTACTTAAAATCAGGAAGATAAGGGCAGGTAATATTGTATAAGGACCTGAATAAATGAAATGAAGTTTACTATATTAAATTTTTTGACTCAAAAACATTTTCATGGAGAAGTGAAAGTAACTTACAATTCTGAAGAAAATTGTTATTGTACTTCTAAAAATGTAAGGAATTCATATTCTGTGCCCAAATAGTATGATAATATGTTGGAATCCTTGCAAAATTTAACTCTGACCTCAGTCATTAATGTTTATGTTTAGAATGCCTGGTTTCATAAATCCTGAGGCTGGCTTATGCTCCAAAGGGCAATTAATGAAACTTCAACATTTTGTTCCAATTGAATATAGATTTTATTTTGAGGTAGAAATGCCATTGATCACAAAATTTACACTTGTACAGTAATATGTTAAAAGTTCAGTAGAAAAGGAATGACTTTAAAATAAGAGGGAATATCCTCTTCAGAAAGATGTGTAGTTATCTTAAAGTTTCTCTCTGTATGTTTAATAAATTTCTATATTTAGTCCAAATCTTCATCAAACAGATAAATAAATCATTGGAAATATACAAAGAATTTAAAACGACACTCTCTCAGAGCCATCTTGCAGATTTGGAAATACTGAATATTTTTTTGCTTTTCACTAGAAGAATTCTAACCACTTGGAGCGTCCTTATCACTCCAAGAGAGGAAGGCAAATTTGTAGCATTGCTTCTTTACAATGAGATAGAGTTGTCTGCATATGCATGTAAACTGTAAACTTCTAATCTTTTTTTTTTGAAGATTTATTTATTTGTTTGAAAGGCAGAGTTACAGAGAGGAGAGACAGAGAAGACAGAGAGAAGGAGAAGTCTTCCATCCGTTAGTTCACTCCCCAGTTGGCTGCAATGGCCGGAGCTGCACCGATCCGAAACCAGGAGCCAGGAGCTGCTTCTGGGCCTCCCATGCGGGTCCATGGGCTCAAGGACTTGGGCCACCTTCTACTGCCTTCCCAGGCCATAGCAGAGAGCTGGGTCAGAAATAGAGCAGCCAGGACTTGAACCGGCAGCTTTACCTGCTATGCCACAGCACTGGCCCCTACTAATATTAAGTGTGTGTTTGCTCAGGGATACTCTGGGCTGGCCTTCACACAATGGAGTATGCCTCTACCCAAGTGCATGAACTGACAGGTCTACATGGGGCTACTTACCAGAAATAACCCTTTCTTCTCAGAAAATATTTCTTAAGAAGCTACTTTGTACAAGGTATGTTAGCATGCACTCATTAGCACAAAAACATCTGTTCACATGGATTACACCCATTTTCCAGCAGAAAGAAAAACCCTGAAGATTTGTAGAATGGGACAGATTTGAGAGTGGCCTTCTGACTTAGCAGTTAAGGTGCCTGAGTCCCACACGGGAGTACCTGCTGTGATTCCCTGCTCTGGCTTCCTGCTAAGGCAGACTCTGGAGGGGCGGAGTGATGATGGCTCAAATAATTGGGTTCCTGCCACCTTTGTAGGAGACTAGGATTATGTTCCTGGCTACTGGCTTGCCCTTCCCTGACTGTTGTGGACATTTGGGAAGTGAAACAGTGGATAGGAATACTCATCTGTCTCTGGACCTCTCAAATTAATAAATAAAAATTTAAAAGGAACATCTAAAAAAGAAAGAAAATGGGACAGATTTTTGATAAGCAACAGAAGAAGAGATTATAGCAAGGGGGTGATTCTTTCAGTTGTGTATAGCATGGGTTAATCTTAGCTAATATGGTTTTACTACAATGCTTCTCTCCAGAACTAATGATACTTTATTACGTAGAAGAAAATTTATTAAGTAGAAGAAAATTCTGAGGTCATGCATCTGGATGTTGTCTCAGGACAGAATGTATCAGCCTGTTAGTGTTGTTCATTGTGACTGGACTTATGACTCATGAACAATTTTGGTTTACCTTGGAGGCTGGAGGTGTGACAGCTATGGCTAGCAACATAGCTAGACTGAATCTATATGACCAACTTACTATCAGAGACCTCACAATGGGCAGCTTCTTAGATTACCTGGTACCAATGTGGTTGGCAGGCTGATGGGCTGCAGTGCCATTTCTGGAGAGAGTGTTTTGTGTGATCACAGTGGGAGGACAGTAAACCCTGTCCTTGAGATATCAACCCCCTGGTCAACACGTACGAACCTTGTGCTATATCCTTTGTCTGTACTGAAGCTTTCCTATTACTAGAAACCACTTCATATTCCTATAAGTCTTTTCAACAATGGAACACTTAGGAAAATAATGTGTAATTAACACAGGTAGGGAGATCTGATCCTCTATGCATGGCCTCAGGCAGCCAGGAGGCTCTGTGATAACAAAGGGTGCTGGTGGAAATTGCTAAGTATGAAGAAGAGTGGATAATGAGAAAGCTATTAATAACTCTTCCATTTACTCCATTTATTTGCAATATATTTATTACTTACAATATTCGTTTTAGGTACTGAAAATTACACACACCTCTGAATAAAACACATCTCTTCCTAATCCAGATCGAGAGAGAAGAGATATATGCAAATAAATGGAGTCCACAGAACATTTACTATATTTGCTAAGAATGATGTTATGGGCTGAATTTTATTGTATCCAAAATTCATATGTTGAAATTCTAAACACCAGCACCTTAGAATGTGACTATTTAGAGAGAGTCTTTAAATAGGTCATTAAATAAAAGAAGAAGATTAGAACACAGACACACAGAGGGAAGCCCATGGGAAGACATGGGAAGAAGACAGACATATACAAGCCAAGGAGAGAGAGAGAGAGAGCTCAGAAGAAATCTATGTTGTCAACACCTTCGTCTCACACTCTAGCTTCCAGACCTTTGAGAAAATACATTTCTACTATTTTAGGTAACCAGTATATGGTTCTGTGTTGTGGCTGGCAGACCAAACTAACACAAATGGTACTACATAGCAGGACTTCTCTCATAGGAAAGTATGGAGAAGGGAGAGGTTATTTCAAGTCTAGAACCTTAAAGCATGGGTAGGGTTTGTATTTACAGAATACATGGTCGGGTGGAGGGAGAACAGTTCCAGAAGATGGGATGACATGAGCAGTGTCCTGGAGGAGGGAAAGCACAGCGTGTCTGGGGAGTCCCAAGTAGTCCAGATTTGAAGGCCAAGGTCAGACTATGGGTAGTGATTTTTAGTGCCTCAGGAAGGGTTTGCAACATTAAAAAAGATTTATGGATTTATGTATGTTTGTATGTATGTATTTATTCATTTGAAAAGAGTGAGAGCGAGAGAGAGATCTTCCATCCAGTGCCTCACTCCCTAAACACCCTCAAAGCCAGGACCAGTCCAGACGAAGTTCCAGGAGTCTGGAACTCTATCCAGATCTCCCATGTGGGTGACAGGGGCCCATGCACTAGAGTCATCCTCCTCTGCCTTCCCAAGAACATTAGTGAAGATCTGGACTGGAAGCAGAACAGCCAGGATTTGAGCTGGCAGTCTGTCCCAAGCGTTGGCTTGTTTAACCTGCTGTGCCACAATGCCGACCCCAGAGTTTGTGACTTAAGTTACATATTGAGGATGGCAATAATGATATGCTGTTACTTAGAGCATGAAAAAATTATAATAGGCAGAGAAAGATGGATCCAAGGAAGGAGAGATAGGGAAGGAGAGAAGAGTTACAAAAGAGTTTGCAGGGCTGGCGCCGCGGCTCACTAGGCTAATCCTCTGCCTAGCGGCGCCGGCACACCGGGTTCTAGTCCCGGTCGGGGCGCCGGATTCTGTCCCGGTTGCCCCTCTTCCAGGCCAGCTCTCTGCTGTGGCCAGGGAGTGCAGTGGAGGATGGCCCAAGTGCTTGGGCCCTGCACCCTATGGGAGACCAGGATAAGTACCTGGCTCCTGCCATCGGATCAGCGCGGTGCGCCTGCCGCAGCATGCTGGCCGCAGCGGCCATTGGAGGGTAAACCAACGGCAAAGGAAGACCTTCCTCTCTGTCTCTCTCTCTCACTGTCCACTCTGCCTGTCAAAAAAAAAAAAAGAGTTTGCAGCTATCCAAGTATCATGTAATGGCAGTTTGGACAAAAGTAATGGCATTTATCTCATTTATGTTTGATCAATTTTGTCTGAGATTTCTATTTCACATATCCTCCAATTGTGTGTGGTTTTTTTTTTTTTTTTTTTTTTTTTTTTTGACAGGCAGAGTGGACAGTGAGAGAGAGAGACAGAGAGAAAGGTCTTCCTTTGCCGTTGGTTCACCCTCCAATGGCCGCCGCTGCAGCCGGCGCACCGCGCTGATCCTGGCAGGAGCCAGGATCCAGGTGCTTTTCCTGGTCTCCCATGGGGTGCAGGGCCCAAGCACCTGGGCCATCCTCCACTGCACTCCCTGGCCATAGCAGAGAGCTGGCCTGGAAGAGGGGCAACCGGGACAGAATCCGGCGCCCCAACCGGGACTAGAACCCGGTGTGCCGGCGCCGCAAGGTGGAGGATTAGCCTATTGAGCCACGGCGCCGGCTTCCAATTGTGTTTTGCTTTGGGTCTGAGAATTTACCAAAGTGCACACAGGAAACATATAAATTGTAATTATGTATCCTCAGGACATTTTATTTTGAACACATGTGCACAGTTGACTCCTTAGGGAGAGTGAATTCCTTTGATGTCAAGACGTCATAGTCTGTCTTTCCTTTTTTTTCTTTTAAAATCTTTAAAATAATACAGAAAACTATAAAGAAGAGGTCAATGAGCATACATAGACATAACAATTTTTAACCTTATTCTTTCACCCTAAGCATGCAGCGCTAAGTTCTGGATGTGCAACAGAGAGTTAACTATCTGTAATACAGTGGCAATGTTCATAGTGACACAGTGAGGCAATGTGGATACTTGAGTATTTGTCACATCCAGAATTCAAAAACATGCCCTATGGCAGGTGCCCACTGATACAGACACATTCTTGACTTAAGTACTTTATCCAGTCCTTCCTGAAGCAGAAGTAATTTTTGAAAATGAGACACTGGAAAGATAGAGTCCTCATGTGGGGAGGCCAGTTGCTATATGACTTTCCATATATGAATGCTAATTAGCTAGCTGTCTTAACACAGACAGGAAGTCAACATATGTCTGATGAGTGGAAGGAAACTGTTTGGTACATCCACCCTGCCTAGAGGCTTTATTTGCACAAGGCACAATGGTTAGGCTCCTCAGATCCTGACAAAGGAAATGGTTTGGAGAAATCAGGCTGCCACAGTAGGAGCAAACAGAGGGCAATGTATTAAGATTATATGTGGAGGATGGTTCCAAAGTTAAACATGCACTAGTAATAAGACATTCTTAACTGATTCTCATTTCCTTGCAGAAAGTAACAACAGGTTACGCCATCTTTCAATGAAGGTTTTGGAATATGCTGGCTAGAAAACCAAAACATGACCAAACGTCCACTCCCTTTTTCAACACCTGGTGTTAATTAGGGAACAGATTATCATGTCAAATGTTTCTAAAACAGGAGGGTTGTAAAGTGTTTGTGGTCTGGCACAACTGACAAGTGGATGACATTGCTTTAAAACAGTACCAGCCCTCCCTTTGGGTCATCTCCAAGGAAATGACGTTTAAATCTCACTTAGTAATTTTTTCTGCTTTTTAGTCATAAAATCCAAATTATAGCTCTATGACACCAGAATCATAAAATAAAACAGTGATAGCTTAAACCCAATAAGGTACACTGTCTTCCTTTTATTGCATAATGCAGATTCTAATATATACTTAAACTGATGCAAAACACACCACCTACGTGACTAGGTTTCTTTAGGTGATGTGAGAGGTTTAGAAGCATAAAACATGGGTTTTTCATTTCAAGTTCACTACAATTAATTCATTAATTCATTCATGAAGTACACACAATCCAGTGAGTTCTATGCACAGTTCTAACATATTCAAGAATACTTCCAAAAGTTTTTGGGGCTGCTATTGTGACACAGTGGGTTAAGCCAATGTTGGCATCCAATATTGAGTTCCAGCTGCTCAACTTCTGATCCAGCTCCTTGCTACTGTGCCTGGGAAGACAGCAGAAGGTGGTCCACGTACTCAGGCTCCTGCCACCCATGGGGGAGACCAGAATGGAATTCCTGGTTTCTGTCTTTCACTTGGCCCAGCCCCAGCTATTCAAGTCATTTAGGGAGTAAGCAAAGGGATGAGAGGTCTGTCTCTCTCTGTCTCTCCCTTTCTCTGTCATTCTTTCATATAAATAAATAGATAAGCCATTAAAATATGACATAATGGGACTGGCATTTTGGCACAGAGGGTTGCAACATTGCACAGAGGGCTGCAACAACTGCTTGCAACATTCACATTCCATTTGAGCACTGGTTCAAGTTCTGGCTGCTCCACTTCCCATTTAGCTACCAGCTGGTATGCCTAGAAAATAGTGGAAAATGGTCTAAGTACTTGGATATCTGTCACCCACATGGGAGGCCCATATGGGATTCTGGGATCCTACTTTTGGCCTGGCCTACCCCTAGCCATCGCGGTCATTTGGGGAGTAAACCAGCAGATGGACAATGTCTCTCCATCTTTCTCTACCTCTTGCACTGTAACTCTTCCTTTCAAATAAATAATAAGCTAAATCTTAAAGAGATACATTTAGGGGGAAGAGTTAGGGAGGGAACAGAAGAAGAAACTCTACTGAAATTGGAGGAACACAGTGGACCTATGTGGAAGGTGAAAAGACACACAACTTGGGACCCCACCAGCCAAGAGCCTCCACACCAGCATTACAGAGCAAGGTGAGACCAGACTGCAGTAGCACAAGCCATTGGTGAAAAAGGTGCAGGAAGAGCCTAGAGGGAATCCGGCTTGGATTCCTGTTGGGGATGGTGTACCTGCCAAACTAGAGCAGAAAAAATAAAACAAGGAGGGGGGCATGTTTTTTCTCTCCCTGCTCATTCTGCAAAGGCATCCTGTAATAAGTTGACAGGGAGCAGGCACCATTTTGGATATATACAAGAGCTGCACCAGCTCATGTCCACACCTAGCAATCAGGAAAGCGGAGACTCCTGAGTCTGGTGGGGAGAATAGACAGGGGTGCCAGGACTGTGAAAACACTGAGGCTGTGTGGGAAGAATCAGCATGTGGCTGGGACTTTGGGCAGTCATTATGAAATTCTCCACACCATCAGGGCTTCGTGATTACATGTTGGAAGAGACACTGCTGTGGAATCTGAACTTATACTGAGGACTGCACAGATCCTTTGTGTGGTCCTTGTGGTAGAGTGGATGAATAATATACTCATTGGGGCTCGCACCTAGGCACTGGTCTCCTTTGAGGAGAGATCAGCTGAGTCTAAACCAACAGACAAGAAGAAACTACCTTCTGCTAAAAAAAATAAATAAAAGGAGATTTACCACTCTAACCATGGTATATCACCTCAGACATGTCCTTCACACTGGAGCACTGAACAGAACTCCCTGGACACTCCAACCACAAGCCCCTTGGTATTTCCTCAAAGCAGACACTCCACTAATCCAATCAGACATAGTCCAAAGATAAAAGCTACTACAGCAAAAAATAAAAGAAGAAACCAATGAGTAACCCACAAATGCAGAATAACAAACGCACCAATCCAAGAAATAAGAACAAGGAAGAAAACGTGACACCTCCAAAAGAACATAATACCTCAATACTAGATTGTGAAGATGATGAGACTGAAGAAATGTCAGAAATGGAATTCAAAAAATTGATCATAGGATTACTTAGAAGTAATCTGAAGCAAATGCATAAAATAATGAATTCCACCCCCTATGAAATTGAGATCTTAAAGAGAAATTGGCTGGCGCCGGCAGCTCACTTGGCTAATCCTCCGTCTGCAGCGCTGGCACCCAGGGTTCTCTAGTCCTGGTCTGGGCACTGGATTCTGTCCCAGTTGCTCCTCTTCCATTCGAGCTCTCTGCTGTGGCCCAGGAAGGCAGTGGAGGACGGCCCAAGTGCTTGGGCCCTGTGCCTGCATGGGAGACCAGGAGGAAGCACCTGGCTCCTGGCTTTGGATTGGCACAGCGCACTGGCCGTAGCGGTCACTTGGGGGGTGAACCAATGAAAAAAAGGAAGACCTTTCTCTCTGTCTCTCTCTCTCACTGTCTAACTCTGCCTGTCCAAAAAAAAAAAAAAAAAAAAAAAAAAAAAAAAAAAGAGAGAGAGAGAGAGAGAGAAATTAAAATGAAATCTTGGAAATTAAGAATGAAATAGAACAAATAAAAAATGCAGTGGGAAGCCTTAACAATAGAATTGGTGAAGCAGAAGAAAGAATATACAATTTAGAAGAAAAAGCACAGGAAATTACACAGCCAGACCAAACACAAGAAGAAGAATTTAGAAAACTAAAAAACACTGTTGGGAATCTACAGGACACTATCAAGTGACCCAACATAGGGGTTCTTGTAAGACATTGGCACAAAGAGTTCTTGGAAATACCCCAAAGTCACAGGCAATCAAAGTCAAAATCAACAAGTGGGATGAAATCTAATTGAGATGCTTCTGTACTGCCAAAGAAGCACTCAACAAAGTGTAGAGGCAACAGACAGAATGCGAGACTTTATTTGAAAACATTGCAACTAATAAAGAATTAATAACCAGAATTTATAAAGAGATCAAGAAACTACAACAACAAAACAAACAACCCAGTTAAGAAATGGGCCAAGGACTTAAGCAGACATTTTTCAAAAGAGGAAATCCAAATGGCCAACAAACATATGAGAAAATGCTCAGGATCACTAGCCATCAGGTAAATGCAAATCAAAACCACAATGAGGTGTTACCTTACCCCAGTTAGAATGGCTTCCATACAGAAATCAACAAACAACAGATGCTGTTGAGGATGTGGGGAAAAAGGTACCCTAATACACTGTTGGTGGGAATGTAAATTGGTAAAACCACTATGGAAATCAGTTTGGAGATACCTCTTTAATCTGAATATAGACCTACCATATGACCCAGCCATCCCACTCCCCGAAATTTACCCAAGGTAAATAACATCAGCAAATAAAAAAGTTATCTGCAGCCCCAAGTCTATTGCAGTTCAATTCATAATAGCTAAGGCATGGAATCAACCTAAAAGACTGTCAACTGAAGACTGAATAAAGAATTTATGGGATATGTATACTATGGAATATTACACAGCTGCAAAAAATGGAATCCAATCATTTGCAACAAAAAATCTGGAAAACATCATATTTAGTGAAATAAGCCATTCTCAAAGGGACAAATACCATATGTTCTCCCTGACCTGTGATAACTAATAGAGCACCTAAAAGAAAATCTGTAGAAGGAAAATTGACACTTTGAGAAGTAGTGACTTGAACAGCCCTTGTCTTGACTGAAAAGGAACAGTCTTTTTTTTTTTTTTCCTTAATGGAGAATTGGACGGGGAATAGGAGAGGGAGGAGCTGGGGTGGGAGCGGGGGCGGGAGGGTAGGTATGATGGGAAGAAGCACTATATTCCTAAAGTTGTACTTATGAAATTTGTGCTCATTAAATAAATGGTTTCTTTGGAAAAAAATATATTTTGGTGCAAAAATTTTTGAAATGTATACATAGTTTTGGGGCTGGTGCTGTGGCATAGTGGGTAAAAGCTACTGCCTGCAGTGTTGGCATCCCTATGGGTGCCAATTCACGTCCCAGTTGCTCCACTTCTGATCCAGCTCTCTGCTATGACCTGGGAAAGCAGAAGATGGCCCAAGCCCTTGGGCACCTGCACCAGGGTGGGAGACCTGGAAGAAGCTCCTGGCTCCTAGCTTCGGATCTGCGCAGCTCTGGCCCTTGCAGCCACCTGTGGAGTGAACTAGAGGATGGAAGACTTCTCTCTCTCTCTCTCTCTCTCTCTCTCTGTCTCTCTCTCTCTCTGCCTCTGCCTCTCTGAAACTCTGCCTCTCAAATAAATAAGTAAATCTTTAAAAAATATATGCCTAGTTTTTTTTCATACAAATTTCCACGAACTTTTTGAAGACCCTTCATATGCATGGATTTCAAAAGTTTTTGCCACAAAATCTTTTTTTAAAAACATACATTTGTACACTAAAATATCAGGAGGTAAGGGAAGCACAGAAGGCAGGAAGACTGTTGGGTTAGAGGGTTTGGATAGGTTTCCCCAAGAGCTGGTATTTGAACTGAAGTTTGAAGAAGAGACTGCTATAAGATGGGGGTGAGGGGAATCCATAGGATCATTTTAAGGAGAAGAGTTAGCTTACATGAAGGCAGAATTGTGAAGCATAAGGAAACTTGGTTGGAGGCGCAAGTTTAACTTTTTGCTGGTGTAATCACTAAGTAAATAATTCAAAATAACAATAACTTAAAAAGAATTTGTTAAAAGAGGTAATTTCTTAAATTGAATAAATGTAAATTCATGATAAATCATGTCTTGTTTTTTCTCCATTAATTTGGCCTAGCTTAGCCTTTAGGAATAAGAAGAATAGAAAGATAAAGAAGCAGCCTTACAAAGAAGCTAAAAAGCAAATCTTGAAAAAATATATTTTTGCTTGTCTGTAAAATTTCAGTTCAACCACTCTTTCAGTTACCAATATTCGAAATTAAAAAGAGTCGGTATAGTGGTATGAATTACACTAAAGCATGGAAAATGTCACTGAAGGTAGCAAATAGATTGGAATTCTTACTTGTCCCCAGGCCTGGATGAACTCTTTGCAGACTCTCGGATGCTCTGCCAAGGGTAGCTGGTGTGGCTGGAACAGATAGAGAAGAAAACCATTAGTCACCTCTAAAAGTGATCTATTGTGACCCTGTTTTAGGCAACACTTTCAAATTATAATACATGACCTGTACCCACACAATACCACTTACAATTTGCAATTGCGTCTACCCACTAAAAAAAAATCATGATAATGAGAGCACGCTTCACCTCTGGTCCCATGCCTGGACTTGGTGGAGAAAAATGACAAAAATATTTTCCTCTATTGTTTGAGTCCAAACTTGAATCTTCCTATGAAAATGAGGAACATAAATTCTTTTAAAGAACTTTTATTCATTTATTTTCATCTTCTTATTTGAAGGTAAACACACACACACACACACACACACACAGACACACAAACAGAAACAGATCATCTATCCGCTGGCTCACTCTTCAAGTATCCACAACAGCCAGGAATGGACGAGGTTAAATTCAGGAGTCCAGAACTCATGTGGATGGTAGGGACCCCAGTACCTGAGCCATAATTTGCTGCCCCCCAGGAGAGTATTAGCAAGAAGCTGTACGGGAAGCAAAGGAGCAGGCCTCAAATCAGGCTCTCTAATATGGCATGTGGGCATCCCAAATGGAAACAAAAGCTGCTCACCCAAATGCCTGCACCATGAATTATTTATATATCAGCATGTTCAGTCAAAAAGTTTATTAAAAAAATGAAAGAAAAGAATGTCCATGGGTCAGTTTTGCTTCAAATACAGTGTTTTGAAAAAGTTTGTTTTAAATATTTGTCAAACAAATTGGTAAGAATTATATACTACTGTAGTTTTAATGATTTGTCACTATTTTAAAATTTACTTTATATGAGTGAAGCTGAACATTTTTTCATCAGATTACTGTTTATAGCCCATGCCTATTTTCCTGCTTGATGATGATCTTTTCACTTTTTATATGTTGTACTGTTTATTTAGTAGAGCCATTAAGTTTTTAACTATATAATAATTTTAAAAATATGTTATCTCAAAAATTAAATAAAACACCAACTTGAAATGAAGGAAAAAAGTTTAATTTTGGAAATAAACATGTGAGCAATCCTGGGAGCGAGTAAAGAATGAGGGGAAGTGGAAAGTTGGACAAGATATAAAGTGAAAAACTTGAAAAGGTTAGAATTTGATTGATACTAGCAACATCTTGCATCAAAAACAGAAAAAAAGGCAAGTAATCAAAATAGCTGCCATTCTACTTTTAACTATTATACTGGGTTGCTTTGTAAGGATTTCAGCCAGAAGAGTGTGCAACTGTTGTCTGGCCTGTGGAGATAAATGTTTTCTCCAGGATCCCTCTTCACCTATCAGATTCTGCTACCACTAGCTTACTCTTAGAGGGGCAATGTAACACAGGTCTACAACAAACACTGAGATTTACCTCAAAGGCAGTGAAGCTACTTATGATTTTGTGAAATACATATTTGGTTTTCATTCCTATTTCCTGACCTATGTCTTTTCTTTTCAACTTTCATTTAATAAATTATTTAAATATTTTATAATTATTTATATATTTAAATAAATTTTTAAAATATTTAAAATGTTTAAAATTTAAATAATAAATTATTTAATAAATATAAATTTCCAAAGTACAACTTTTGGATTATAGTGGCTTTTCCCCCCATAACCTCCCTCCCACCTACAACCATCTCATCTCCTACACCCTCTCCTATCTCATTCTTAATCAAGATTCATTTTTAATTATCTTTACATACATAAGATCAGTTTAGTATATACTAAATGAAGATTCCAACAGTTTGCAGCCATGCAGATACACAAAGTATAAAGTACTGTTTGAGTAGTAGTTTTACCAATAATTCTCATAGTGTAACACATTAAGGACAGAGTAGGGGAGTAGGTGCACAGTGACTCCTATTGTTGATTTAACAATTGACACTCTCATTTATGACGTCAGTAATCACCTGAGGCTCTTGTCATGAGCTGCCAAGGCTATGGAAGCCTCTTGAGTTCACCAACTCTGATCTTATTTAGACAAGGCCATAGTCAAAGTGGAAGTTCTCTCCTCCCTTCAGAGAAAGGTACTTCCTTCTCTGATGGCCTGTTCTTTCCGCTGGGATCTCACTCACAGAGATCTTTCATTTAGGTAATTTTTTTTTTTTTTTCCACCACAATGTCTTGGCTTTCCAGGCCTACGAAACTCTCATGAGCTTATTAGCCGGATCCAAATGCCTTAAGGGCTGATTCTGAGGCCAGATTGCTGTTTAGGACATCTGCCATTCTATGAATTTGCTGTGTATACCGCTTTCCATGTTGGATCGTTCTCTCCTTTTTAATTCTATCAGTTATTATTAACAGACACTAGTCTTGTTTATGTGATCCCTTTGACACTGAATCCTATCATTATGATCAACTATAAACTTAAACTGATCACTTTGACTAGTAAGATGGTCTTGGTATATGCCACTTTGATGGGATTGAATTGGAATCCCCTGGCGCATTTATTAGTCTACCATTAGGGGTAAGTCCAAGTGAGCATGTGCCAAACTGTACATCTATATCTTTTCCTATATTAATGAACTGACTGATGGCTGGGGGCTGCTCTAAGTAATGACCAAGGCATGACTGGGGGTTGGGGGTTTTCAGCCCCACCCCATAACCTCAGGGAGGGGTGAGAGGCTGAAGGCTAATTTAATTATCAATGGTCACTGATTAGATCATGAATATCTGCATAATTAAGCATCCATAGAAACATAGGGTCAGAGAGCTTCCAGAAAGCTGAACACACAGAGATTCAGGAACAGTGTAAGAACTAGTGCACGGAAGCCCATACCTTCTCCCATATCTCACCCAATCTGTCCCTTTGCTTTTATTCTTTGTAATATCCTTTATAATAAGCCAGCAAATGTACATGTTTCTTTGAGTTCTCTGAGTTAGCATAGCAAATTAATCAAACATATGGAGGGGGTCATGGGAATCCCAAATTATAGAGAAGTGGTGATTGGTGTCTAAAGTGGGGGGCACTCTTGTGGGTTGAGTCCTCAATTTGTGAGATTTGACACATATCCAGATAGATAGCATCAGAACTAAATAAAACTAGAGGATATCTAGCTGGTTTCTTTTCCACCAGAGAACTGATTGCTGGTGGGAGAAATCCCCACACACAATTTGGTGACCAGAAGTCACAGTGGTATTCTTGTTGCAGGAGAAACTGAGTTTGTTTTTCTTTGTCTTCTGAGACTACTGATACTTTCATTTTAGTCTTTAATAAAATCCCATGGTTAACAATGATAAAAAAAATCTGTCTGTGGTACAAGACAAGGAAGAGGAGGAAAATGAAGATTACACAGGTATTGTATTGAGTCTTTTTCATCTTGCTGAATTTGAGCTGGGTCAGTCCAGGACACCCGTCCATGTGCCACTTCTCAATGAATGTTTTCATTAGCTCCACACAGTTAGATAACCAGCAGGAAGTAGTCGTTGGGCCTGTTGTTTGCAATAGAAAACCCAACAGGGGCCAACATTAAGGTAAATCATATTAAGCTACTGCCTACAATGATGACATACCACATCAAGATTCTGCTTTGAGTCCCTGCTGCTCTGCTTCCAATCCAGATCCCGATAATGTATGTGAGAAGGCAGCAGAGGATGGCCCAATTACTTGGGACCCCTGAAACCAATGTGGGAGTCCAGGATCGAGTTCCTGCCTCTTGGCTTCAGCCTGACCCAAACTTGGCTATTGTGACAATTAAGGCGAGTAAACCAGCAGATGGAAGACCTCTTACTCTGTCTCTGCCTCGCTCTCTATAGCGCTGCCTTTCAAATAAATAAATATTAAAAAAAAAAAAAAACAAGAATACCTAATAGAGGAGAAAAAACTGACAATGCTAAACTGGTAGGGTTTTATACTCTAGGCATGTTACTCAAAGTGTTTTTGAAGTAAAGCCAGGCTTTGGTGAATCAGTGATTTTTTAAAAAAGATTTAGGTATTTATTTGAAAGGAAGAATTACAGAGAGAGGAGGAGAGAATGTGAGGGGGGGGGGAGAGAGAGAGAGAGAGAGAGAGAGAAAGACAGAGAGAGATTGATTTTCTTTCTACAGATTCATTCCCCAAATGGCCACAATCGGGAATGGAACTGGTGCTCATATGGGATGCCTGTGTTGCACATGGTGGCTTAACTCACTGCACAACACTACCTGTCCAAGTGAATCAGTATTTTAAACAGGCATATATTATTTTAAATAGTTGTGATTATCAATTTTGAAAATATTTATTTTTATTCCCTCTTTAAATTCTGTTATTATTCATCTATAGATACTTATTTACTCTCAAATGCAATAAAGAATTATGACAAAAGCAAACAGTACACATTTTTTTCTAGAGTAATATATTACATGTTGATTTTTATGGTGACCAGAGAGCAAAATTGCATTTTGTGATAATCTCTTCAGGTCTGCTTGCCACCTCCATACACAGTTTTTATCAGTGCCCACAACCATCACCAATTCCTTGAACACTATTTCATTATTTCTTGCCCTAAGCCAAGCAATAAAGCATCACCTTTGGTCAAGGTTCAGAGATTTTTATACAATTTCCAACTGTGAATGTCTTCTTTCATTTGTAACAACTAAGTTCTGATAGCTCAAAGGAAGAAGAAAATTAAGTTAATCCAAAATAATACATAGCGAATGGAAGGAACTTGTGGAGGTGATGGACAGGTTTATGGAACAGATTGTGCCGATGATTTCACAGATGTCTACTCATCTACAAGCTCATGCGGTTGTACACACTAAACATATACAACTTTTTGTATGCCAGTCATTCCTCAATTAAGTGGTTCAAAAGTAAGTTAATCATGGGCTGGTACACAAACACACATATTATTTTGGCCAAAATGATCTATCAAGTGTGTCTCAATTTTAAGTTGAATCTGAGAAAACTAATGGACTTAGCATTCAGGTCTCAGGTCAGCAGTAAAATTAATGAGCTTTTCCAGAACGATGACTGAAATGGAATGTGGGGGGCGGGGGTCAGACACTCAAGGAGAGTACAGAGCCAAACCTCAGGCCTGGAAATGCTTGGGGAGACCTGCCTTTCCCCCCACTCTTCATAAACCATAATTTTGCTTTCCTTGCAAACAGACATCTGGTGCTTTCCTCTTTATGGTGCGTTTGGTGACATTTTAATGAAGCAAAAAGCCTTATTCAGCTAACACTCTCCACAATATGTGATGAATCAAGACATAAAAGGAACCAATGTCATCCTTGTGGAAGGACTGCAGATTTATGCCAGGGCCAAGAGAATGCCTGGCTATGAAAGTAAAGCACAGTGAAGAAAACTGTGCTGTCTTAGCAAAGGGAGGTGTCACATTCATTCACTGACTTTAATTAGTGTCAAAGCTATGTATCTAATGTCTAAGAAGTGCTAAGCCATGAGGGAGAAACAAATAAAGGAAGGGCATAAGCAGAGAGACACTCCAATAGTACCAAAACTAATGAAGACATCACAATCACAAAATGTGGTCTCAGTTATGATCTACAGGAATCCCATTTATGAAAGATTCTCAACATTTCAATAAGTACTTCAGTAGGAGCTTTTAAATGCTGCAGTCACAAACATGGCCAAGCTGCAGCTCTGGCCTCAGTGAGCCCACTGTCTTCTAAGATGGGATCTGTTGGTCAAACTCTGGAGGAGCAATGGGAAGACCTCAAGAAACCTGGACAAGCTTCATAGGGAAGGTGATTTCTTGATATACACGTGCTGAATTTGAAAGAAACAGCAAGGAGAGAGGAAGAGAACCAGCAGCTAGGGCCAGGGAAACCACTGCATGAAGGTGCTGAGGTAAGACATAGTCTAAGATTTGTTGGGATTGAATGGGGGCACACTTGAGCTGGGAATGGTTTGGTTGGAGGAGAAGTCAGGGCTACATTGGGAAAAATCTTCCCTAACAACTTAATTTTGATCCTGCAGATGCTGGGACCTACTGATCTAAACTGCTGATTTGTACATTCTGAGATGTAGCTCCTCATGGTAAACTTACTCAACAGCATCCCAAGACCAGAAACTAACTGCAATCTAATCTTTCCTACTTATATTCAACCTTGCAATCAACCTCCCACCTGAAGTACATATCTGGACCTCAGTTTCTGACTATACCATGGAGACAGTCAAAGTGCCTACACATATAAGCTGTAAGTCAGAATGTATAAATTACTTAGCGTATAATATAAGGGATCAGTAAATCTTAGGCATCCTTATTGTTAGTATTATTGTTATTGTTATTATTGCTAACTACTATCTTGACAGTAAGGGAATGGCTTTTCTTGGAAGCAAATTTGATAATGCTTTTACATTAGAATTTGTGTGCTTAGGGCTTTGCACATACAAGAGTAGGATGCTGGCATAAATTCTGCAAGAATCCCACTGGTTAGGCCCTCCCAGTGCAGGCTGTACATAGGCAGTGTGTTCTGTATCTCCAAGGAACTCTGGGGAAGTGGTATCAGTAGAACAGCGGATAGAAATCTATAACAATGATTCAGCCTGATATAAAATGCAGCCAATTCTAGCTCTCTACTGTATTATTACAGGTATGAGAGTGGGAGAATCAATATTCTGTACTGTACATCATTCACAGTTGGGAAGCAATGGCATTTAGAATCAGATCTGAATCGACAGTGCACACACAAGTAAGTGAAACACGGGACTGCATATGGCAGCCATTCTATACAATGACAGGAGATAATGCACATCCAGGGCCTCCCATAGCATCTGCATAAAATAAACACTTGGTAATGTTAGCTATTATTATTACTGTTACCTTATGGATGTTATAATGATAATGATAATGTTGTAATTGTCATGGAATTTATTCTAAGACTTTTTCTGAGAGGTTGTGTTTTCTTCCCCAGGCAATTTAATTGCCCTCCACTCAGCAGTTCCGGTACCACTCTTCCTCCCCTTGCTGTCATCACTTATTTGCTTGTGCCCAGTGGTACACATTGAGTTCCTGCTTTCCTCCTTATCAATTTTATTATGAGTACAGGGTATGGTACCAAGTAAGATAATAAAGTTTACTCAATAAAGGAGGCAGTTAAAGATGAATTACAAATGCTTTAAAGTTTGCCTTTTGGGCTAAAAGGCACTCAAATAAACATAGCTTACTCTCAGCAAATAATGTCTTCCTTGGAAATCTCAAGTTTGCCTTACTACTTTTCCTGTCTTTTTGAAGTCTGTTTATCCTTAACTGCATTCCAGAAATTTTCTCTGCTCAAATCTCAACCTCTAAAGTTCTTTCCAGATCCACCTCTGCTTTCCTGCCCTTGCTTTCTGTCAAACTATGATCACCATCATCTGACTATTAAGTTTAAAGTCCTTATCTCCTTCCCATCTGCCCTTAAAATAATGCTCAAGTTCAACCTCATTGTCTCATACACTGAAGCCATATCCCAGACCATCCTGTCGCCTCTGAAAGGCCTAGTTTATGGGAAAGTAAAAAAAAATATATATGCATGTGACATTTATACTTTGCATTCGCTATGTACTTAAAATCACCAGGCACCGTCCTAAGAACATTTTCTGAATTTCCCTGCTTTACTCTCACAACAACCCTCTGAAGTAGGCATTTCTGTCATCAGTTACATTTTATTTTGAGGGATCTGAGGCTCAGAGTTCGGTAACTTGGTAGAACCTAAATATGAACTGGAGCCAGATTCTGAGTCCATTCCACACCACTGTTTCCCAAACTTGCCTGACCATCAGGATCTCTGCAGCATTTATTAAATAGAGTCCAGGGCCCTGACTCAGATCTATAGAACCTGACTCCCCAGGGCCTTGGTCAATCTGTACATAGGTGAAGTCCTGGGAGTCTGCATGTTTACCTTGCCTGCTGCTTCCCCTCCCTATTCGGTGGTACTCATGATAAGACACATTTGGGAAATTCTTCCCTATACTTTCTTGCTGTGGTCAATGTGACTGTGTCCTCTTCAAGGTTTCACTTCCAGGGGTTATCCACTGTGTGCCCTCAGCTGGTGCTCTTTAGGAGGCACTTGCTAAAGCTATTTCAATTCTGCAGACATTCTGGAAAGTTACATTGATGGGGAGTAAGGTAGCTGTGACTTTGGGCAGAAATATCCTCCTTGGTTCAATTCACAAGGAAGCAACTAAGCTATGACACCTGATATTACCCAATAGGCCCTTAGATTGCGGCCATCTTCTTTATCCAGGCTTCCCTTTTGCACATGGAGTCCACCGGGCTCAAGTGCAATGACAGTTCTAAGTTGGAATTTCCTTCTTTTGTGGCTCACTGGAATAATTGAATTTCCATCCACAGTTTCTCTTGTTATGAGTCTTGGCAGCTCTAAAGAAACCTGTGTAATCTGAACAGGAAATCTTTGAGTCTTTGAAATGGACAATGCCTTCCCACATCTCTATGAGGGAGTACATTTCTTCTATACTGGAATGGTAAATCATAGCGCACATTACATGAAAGAGAGAATTTAAACAACAAAAAAGAAAGTATGAAGTGATGCTGATGATTTCAAATGCTTTTTAATGTGAAAAAATCTGCTTTGCAGTCAAATAATATATAACAAATTTGGAGGAGAAGCCAGTGTCATGAAGAGAAGCACATTGCTTAACTACATCTGCAGAACTTATATTTTGCTGTGTATGTAATTTAGACTAGCTAGGCCTCAAGATAACAAGAACCAGGGTACAGTGAGAGATCATAACCTTCTTTTCTCACAGGTCCTATCACTGCGTAAAGGGAAAAGTGTGGATGTTTCCTAGTTAATTCAAACTTCATATAATCCTTTCCTGTCTGGCAGTGGTCTGTTTGGGAGATTTTTTACCAACATCCTCCTAAGCCAATATTATGCATGAATTGAGGACATCTGCTTTTCCTTTCTTTTTGTTTTTCTTTTTAAAGCTTTATTTATTTATTTGAAAGTCAAAGTTACAGAGAGAGACGGAAAGACAGAGATAGAGATTTTTCTATCTGCTGTTCACTTCCCAGATGGCTGCAACAGCCAGAGCTGAGCGAGGCTGAGCCAGGAACTTCATCCAGGTCACTCACGTGGGTACAGAGTCTCAATTACTTGGGTCATCCTCTGCTGCTTTTCCCAGGTCATTAGCAGGGAGCTGGATTGAAAGTAGAGCAGCCAGATAAGCCAGCATTGCAGGTGGTAGTTTCACCCACTTAACACCAGCCCCTACTTTTTCAACTGCAGGCCTTCGCATAGTAAGGCCACTTAAAGCTGCAGTGACTTTTGAGATCAAATTGGTGGTGATATTTTTACAAGGAGTGCTGAGAGGAGCAGTTAATATGACTGTGGAATCTCAGCTGGCCTGCACCTTCTTTCTGCAAAGCTTCCCAGAAATTCCTCAGGCTTTCCTTTCCTATTGCTACAAAGCAATCAAACATCCTGCCAGCTGCACCCCACACCAAAAACTACTTTCCATTATGGACAGCAGCAGGGGAGTCAACACCAGGCAATGGGCAGCAAGGGAACCCTTTATGCCAAGTGATAACAGGAAGCTAGATTACTCACAGCAGTGCTACATGGAACAAACAGAATCACTGGTTGGTACTGGGCTAAGATCAATTCAGGTAGGCTGGTCAGGGACACGCCACTGAGGTCGAGACTGAGAGAACATCAGGTCAGATTGCGGTGCGTGAAGGACACACACTTAAAATGTTTTCTTAGACAGCTTTAATATCTCTAAATTTAATAATTAAAGCTGTGGAGGGGATCTTCAAAAAGTTCATGGGCAATGCACATTATGACACAACTATGTGTATATTTTGAACCAAAATAACTTATTTTTGAGTGCCATTTTACCAGAAACTTTAAAAAATATTTATTTATTTGAAAGAAAGAGAGAGAGAGAGAGAGAGAGAGAGAGACTGAGACTGATCATCCATTTGCTGGTTCACTCCCCAAATGGTTGAAATGGCAGTGGCTGGGCCAGGCCAAAGCCAAGAGCCTGGAACTCCATTCTTGTGTCCTGCATGGGTGGCAGGAATCCAAGCACTTGGGGCATTATTTTCTGTTTTCCCAGGTAAATCAGCAGGAAGATGGATCAGAAGTAGAGTAGCTGGGCTCAAAGTGGCACTCCAATATGGGTTGCTGGCATTGTAAGCAGCACTTAACCTGGCACCACAATGCCAGCCCCTGCCACAAACTTTTGGAGTATTTTCAAAGAGTCAGACTGATTAAGTTTAGAGTTCAAAGGGTGATTCATAGATGGTGTGCTTGATCAGTGCTATCACATAACTTGAAATCAGTCATAGCAGGGATGTTTGCATCACATAAATTGGCAAATGGTGTAAGTCAAGGCTCTTTACCACCAAATTTTATGGTAACCAAAGTTTTATGATAACCAAAGTTATCAAGTTCACCCTGAAAGAAATTTGTACCATTAAGCGCCTTTTGTTTCTCCCAGATACAATCCATTTCCATTCTTTGCACTTCTATAACACTTAAAAAATTAACCAGACTGTGGGACTTATTATTCCTTGTCTGGCATCTTAATTATTGGATTTGTCCATTGAATGACAAACTCAAAGTTGAAGTCATTCTTCTTTTGATTCACAAAGAGGTGGGGAACCTTGTTTCTGTCAAGGGCAGTTTGGAAATTTAAAACATCATTTGCAGGCCATACAAAATTATCAACTTAAAAATCAACCTGCTATGGATTTATTGAAACTTGAGTCCTGTCTGAGGTTGCCTTGGCAAGTCTAGTCAAAGGATTTTGGGAAACTTAGATGGCCCACAGGCCAGATGTTCTTCCTATCCCTGCTAGAAATAGCAGAATTCCTTAAATATAGTAAATGCTCAATGCATATTTGTGAAATTACTGAATACCTCACTTTCAATAAAACTTGTTTTTAAATTTATATTAAATTTATATTTAAATTTATATTTTGTGGTCTCTGAAGTCTCAATTTGTACCAAAGAAGATTGTAAAGTACATCATCAGATCCTGTGACAAGTATCCTACTAGGACTCCAAATACTCAAATTCAAGGCAAATGGCATATTTTAACTAGTTTTCATGGTATTTAATCCCTTCCTTGAGGGAAATAATGAAAATAGATTGCTTAATTTCTCTTGTCTCTTTCTGTTATGTGGATGGATATACTTGCCTAGTTTTGCACACAACAGTGAGCTCATCTTTCGATACTAAAATATATGGTACTTGTTCCTAGTTCCCTAGGCCAAGACTGGTTGGTAGTGACTCTTTAGTCATGGAATTTGGTTGTTTTGGAAAATACATGGATCTTCTTGTTTAGACCACATGAAAATTCAGAAGTACAGCATGTCAAGGGTGTCCTAAGAAAAGCATATACTTTGGCAGAGGTTTGAAGGTATGTTTTTCTCCCCTCTAGGAAAAAAATATCTTTCACAAACAGGTTGGTCTCAGCTCCTACCGTTCTTCCTCTCCTGTCCAAGCTCGACTTGCCAATTTCCATGCAATCTTTCTTCAACAAATTCCTATTGCCTTAACAAGTAGATATTTGAGAGATGGAGCAAGTGATCCAGAGTTAGAATTGTTGTGTGTGAGTACTGATAACATGCCAGGCACTGTCTCAGATGCTGGGGGTATGAGAGTGAGGAAACTAGATGGAATTCTGCCTTTCTGACCCATGCTTTCATGTGTGTGTGTGTGTGTGCGCGCACATGTTTGTGTGCACCTGTGCACATGCATATGTGTACAAGAGAGAGAGAGCAGTAAGGTAGAGAGGTAGGGATAAGCAGTGCATAGATAAGCAAACAGATACATATTCCACAAATCAAGATAGAGATTAAGATGTGGGGAGAGGGACTGGCGCCGCGGCTCAATAGGCTAATCCTCCACCTTGCGGCGCCGGCACACCAGGTTCTAGTCCCGGTCCGGGCGCCAGATTCTGTCCCAGTTGCCCCTCTTCCAGGCCAGCTCTCTGCTATGGCCCGGGAGTGCAGTGGAGGATGGCCCAAGTGCTTGGGCCCTGCGCCTGAATGGGAGACCAGGAGAAGCACCTGGCTCCTGGCTTTGGATCAGCACAATGCGCCAGCCGCAGCGGCCATTGGAGGGTGAACCAACGGCAAAGGAAGACCTTTCTCTCTCTCTCTCTCTCTCACTGTCCACTCTGCCTGTCAAAAAAAAAAAAAAAAAAAAGATGTGGGGAAAGTGGCTCTTACAGAGATGAAAGTAGTATGGTAATGATCTATACAGATATTTTGTGGGAGGACACTGCAGCACATAGAAGCCAGTTTATATGTCCTGAGATGGGTTTGAGAAGTAGTGAGGAAGTGTGAATGGCAGAGTATAAGGAATAAGGGGAGAGTAGAAGGACTGGAGTTTGCAGAATTACATCACGTCAGATCTTTGCCATGGGGAGGACTTGTGGACTGCTCACCAGGCAGATTTCATAAAACAGACTTGAATGAGCTGGAGCTATTTTGCTGTCAGAGCTTGTTGTATATCCTCCCTCCCACTTTAATCCTTTACTCTAGTAATTGGGAATTGGGAGGTGCTAGCCAGTTTCCAACATTAATTTCTTTATATTCCCTTTAAATATATTTCTTTTTTTGGACAGGCAGAGTTAGAGAGAGAGACAGAGAGAAAGGTCTTCCTTTTCTGTTGGTTCACCCCCCAAATGGCCGGTACAGCTGGCCCGCTGCACTGATTCTAAGCCAGGAGCCAGGTACTTCTCCTGGTCTCCCATGCGGGTGCAGGGCCCAAGGACTTGGGCCATCCTCCACTGCCTCCCGGGCCACAGCAGAGAGCTGGACTGGAAGAGGAGCAACTGGGACAGAATCCGGTGCCTGGACTGGGATTAGAACCCGGTGTGCCGGCGCCGCAGGTGGAGGATTAGCCTAGTGAGCCACAGCACCGGCCTAAATGTATTCTTAACTCTAGATGAATGTGTGTCTGCTCACCATCTGGCACATTCCTGATTTTAGGTCCTTAATCATCTTGTACCATTCTCATTGCTGTCTCTAAAATAGGAAGAAGGAAAGAGAGAATTCCCATCTAGAGCACAGGGGAAATAACTCAGGAAATGCGATAATGCATATGAAGTGCTTAGCAGAATGTCTGGCACATAGTAAGTGCTTCAGATTCCGATCATCCATGAATTAATGGGAATTAACGGCATTTATTATATATGCTAATCTTATGACACTTAAGCGCTATGCTATATCTTGAAATATTTACTCTATATGAGTTTATTATGTTCTTGTCTTCTCAATTAGATGACAAGTCTGTTAAAAAGAGGAATCACATTTTATACTTTCTAAGACTATACACAGCAGGTCCTCAATAAACATCTGTAGTATGATGACTGTCTATCCTCTTAGCCCAATAACTTTTCTATTCAACTAATATCAACCAGATATTTTTGGTAACTAAAATTAGTTTACAGAATTCCAGTAGAAAGGTGTGTACATTTCAGATACATTTGTAATTTTTTTTTTGTTGTAAAGGAAATAAAAAGCTTTGTCAGAGTGTCTCTCAAATACTTGTCTTGAACATTTTAAATGCATTTTTTGAAGACCATTTTGGAAAGGAGTTGTAGCAACTCTGCTTTGTAGCTAACTGCTTCCAAAAACTATTTTGTGGTAGAAAATGGAAGCTCTAACAAAAAATGGATGGAGATGGATAAGGTGACAGTCCACCATAGACATGTGCCTTGGCACTAAGAATCTGATACTCATGTTTTGAACTTTGCCCTTTTTGTTGTACCTTTGTAGTTCATAGCTCTAGTGAGAAGCATAGCTTGTAGGTGTATAACTTAAATCTAAATCTAACTTTAGAGTTTTCAAAATGAACAATGAAATTTGGAGTCAAAATAGTCAATTGAATCACACAACATCATTTAAAATAGAAAATAACGCTGGGTGTGAATAAAAGTGTTATGCCACTTTTCTAGAAGGAATATATTTAAACTGAGAAGTAGCTATATCTCTTCATAGCTACAGGTCAGGCAAAGCCGTAAGGTTTAGAATATACAGTGTGCTTCTTTGCTTGAATTATGTTCAATGTGATGATGATATGATATAAACACTCAAAAGCCTTATTGATAATCCCTACGCGGCCACTGCTCTGGACTTAGATGCCTTGCACAGTGTGCCTTTGTGTCAGCCTGAAGGGGCATCCTGCCCATAGGCTTTTTGGCAAGACAGGGACACTGTATGGATTTAAGTGTTCCTTGATCGAATGTGGGAAAAAAAGCAGTTAGCCAAGATCTGAACAGAGTTTCTATTGTGCAGAGGCCAGGAGGTGAGGGAGGCTGGGGAGGACTACCATACAACTTCTGCTCTGCTCTACTTTCTGGTGGATGTAAGTTAAAAAGACTGACAAAGACACCTTTGGGTAGATGAGGCAAAGACTGGTAACAAGCTATTTCGGTATATAAAATTGTGTGTCCGTGTATACATATATAAGTGGTCTTCAAAAAGGTCACAGAAAACACATATGAAGAAAAAAAAACTATTCATGGATTTCAATGTCTTTTCACCAAAATAAACTTACCTCATAGTTATATTTTCCATAAACTTAAATGAATGTGTATGTGTTTAAAATGAACTTCCTAGCAGCAGCTAATACAAGTGAAGAGTGACCAAAATAATATTATGAACATTTAGATTACAATCAAGTCTTGAATGCTTTTAGTCTCTTGCCCTAAATTGCAAAGTCTGAATTGCTTAGTTTCTTTTTAAGAGAATGAGCAAGTAGAGAAAATGTATCTATAGAAGGCAGAAACAGCTGGATCACTAACATCATTTCAAGTGAAAACCATAACAGGATGTTTCTCTTCATAAAGAACAACACACACAAACACACACAAACTAAAATAAATCATTGGGAAAGTATACTCCACCTTGGGCTTCTTAGGAATTGTGCACCTAAAAACTTCTTCCCTATTCCTGGATCTTTTAAGTCCTTCTCTGAATGGCTGTCTACATGTCCTAAGTTGTCCATCTCTTTTGAATCCACTTAACTTGTGTTGTACTTCTCCACTAACCCTGTTCTTGTGATATCTAATAGTCCCTTCTCATTCTCATATTACTTAACTTTTATATTCAATTGACCCAGTAGTTCACTGCCTTTTAAAACATGCTCTGCACTTATCTTCCATGATGTCCACTTGGCTTGGTTTCTTTGTAACTCACTGCTACATAGTGTGGATATCAGTTGGGGTATCCCCCAAAGGCCTATCAATTAAAGGTTTGGTCTCCAAACTCTCATGTAAATGTTAATTGGTTAGTATTAATGGTTAATGAATTGAGGGTGGAGCTTAATCCAACAATATTGTTTGAATGTAGGGCCTTTCTGCTTGCATTTTTGTCTTCCTTCTGATAACTGACTAGATTGGACTAGCTTGTTGGGATGGAGCTCCCATTATCCAATCATGTGGCTTTAGGAGAGACGACATACAGTTGACTAGTGGGCTCCATTTGTTTACTTCCTGGCTTGCCATGTGATCATTCCTCTGCACATGTTCCATCATTGCCAGTTTCCAGACTTGCCAGAGGGCTGAAATGATGACACTTGCCTGATCTTGGACTGTGAACCTACAAAGCCATTTGGCAAAATAAACCTCTATCATGGGGTATCTGTTATAGCAAGTATAAAGCTAACACACTTATCAATTGCTCATTCTTGGTCTCTTATTGATTTCTTTTCCTTTGCCTGACCTCTAAATATTTCACTGACACAGAACTCTTTTCTATGCTCCACACATTTTTTTTCCCTGCAAAGGGAATTTTACGAAATCCTATGGTTCAAATACTATCTATATATTGATAGTTACAAACTTCTATTTTCCATCTGAGCCTTTCCATTGAATTTCAGACTCCAATCAGCTTATTCAACATCTTCACTCAATGTCTAATACATGTCTCTATCCAAACACAGAACTCTTGAGTAATCACTGACAAAATACATTCCTTCTTAACTCTTCACTATCACTGTAAATTGTTATACCATCAACTCAGAGAGTTAAGCCAAAAACCTATGTGTCATCTTTGTTTACTTTCCCTAACTCCTGTCCCCTCATTTATCCCAAGTTCTGACAGCTCCATCTCATTCCATTCACTTTGCTCCATTTCCTTTGCTATTATACCCCCAAGCTCCCAGAATCTCTGGCCTGAATTATGAAATAGATTTTTGTCTTTGCACATCCACTTTTGTCTCACTTTAATTAACTGACTTAAAGTATAAATCAGAACAAAACGTTAAGCTGGCTTAAAGTACAATATAAATCAGATCTTGTTACTTCACTATTTAAATTCTCCACTAGCTTCCCATGTAATCAAACTCTTGAATATGGCCATCAAGATACCTTGTGTTGTGATCATGGGTGGCTGTCTAGCCAGATTTCCTTTCCCCATCCCCGTCCCTAACAGAATCCTGATTTTGTTCAGGTCCGTCCCTCCCACAAGCAATTCGTGAGCTTGAGGAAAGCTGAACCAACCCACAGCTCCAAGTGTAGGTACGATTGGATGGAGGCTACTCCTACCCTCCTCTGAAGTGACTAATTCAAGAAGAGGATGTGACTCAAAGGGAATCTTGCTTGGGGCTTCTAGAAAATTTAAGAAAATGAAAGCTACAGAATGGCATTTTCTCCTTCCTTTATCTATTTCATCCCAGTCATGAAGATGAAGATGATGATATACCTAAGAGGACAAAGACAAGAAACCTTTGCCGAAATGAATATAGAGCCCCAGACTTAGTCCATCCTAAAGCCAGTCCTTCCTCTGGTTTTCTAAGAATGAGTTTGTTTCCTTATTACTTAAGTCATTTTAAGTTAGGCTTCCTGTTATTGTCCTTGTTCCTAACTGATGCATTACATGAATAGTCCTTGCTTACCTATTTTTCTTCTTGAGCCAAAGTCTTACGATTAAACCTCAGCCTTTAAACATGCCAATCCAGCCTCAGATTGTTGCTATTACTACCTGAATGATATTTGTGTGACTGGCTTAAATGGAATCTTCTGGACAATACTTTCTCTGACAAAGCAATCTGAAAGAGGCATCCGAATCCATTCTAGAACATTGCTAAGTTTTATTTATGTTATAGTTTTTATCCTTGTGTTGAGTTCTTTTATTGCTTATGTATATTTATGTCTGTTTTTCTATCTCCTTTCCACTAGAATATAAGATCTGGTAGAGCAAAAACTTATTTTCCTGGCATAAGTCAGGTATTCATAAATATTCGTTGAATGAGTAAATGTATGAATGAAGCCCTTGGTCCTGTGATAACGGGGCCCTTATCTACTTTCTGTGGTTACCTAAAACAGATTAAACAGCTGAAGGCTATGTGCTCTAAAGAAGTAATTACTTTCCTGGAAACTCGATAATAAATCTGTAAAATTAGCACCAAATGATTGGTTGCCAATTTGCTCCGCTGGGCATAAAAGGCTGTTAAAACAAGCAGTATCTACGAAAACAAAGAGCTGTCAATCTAAAAAAAAAAGTAGTTAATAACTTTTCCCTATCCCCAGCACTGGTACAATCACGATTTTCTTTCCTTTTAAAATTTTTATGTATTTATTTTAATTTTATTTGAAAGACAGAGAGATAGGGACATACAGGGAGACATACATAGAGAGGTTTCCAACCTGCTGATTCTTTTCCCAAATGCCTGCATCTGCCAGGTCTGGGCCAGGCCAAAGCCAGGAATCCAGAACTCAATCACATGGGTGGCAGGGACCCAAGTACCTGAGTCAACATTTGCTGCCTCTCAGGATGGGCATTAGCAGGAAGCTGGACTGAAGAGGAAGAGCTGGGGCTCTAACCAGGCAGTTAGCCAGGTAGTCAAGCGTACCGTGATAAATGCTTGTCACCATCACTGCTCTCTTCAACTCCAAGACTTAAATTCTGGATTATGACTTTTTCCTTTTCCTAGTAGTTGTTAGAACAGGTAATTATCTCTTTCTTTGCTTCTTAATGTTTCTTAGACTCCTCTCTTCCTCTCTTTCCCAATCAAACTTCCCTAAGGAGTTTTGCTTCTTCACCCATGCCTTTTTCCAAAACCTTCTGTTTTTGATCCTGTGTAGGGATTCTAGACCACTATTTGTAATCCTGCTGTACTGATCTTCCTAAAATACCATTTTCATTCTGCCACACCTCTGCTATGGACTCAATGTCACCCTTCACCTGCTGCATGAAGTCCAAATTCTTTATTCAAAGTCCTTCTGCAGAAGTGCATGACTTATCCTCCAACTTCTTTCCTAGCACTTGCTAATACAGGCACATGCTTCAAACAACAAAACATCCTTAACAATGTGAGCCTGTGTTCTCTCTGCTGTCTCTTAAGCTTCTGATCGTCATCCCTCCTCTTGGTTTGAAACAGTCCAATCATCCCTTCCCAAGCAAAATCTACAACTCCTTGGATAACACCTTTCCTTCATAAAACCTTCCCTGACATTGGCTCATTCTGACTATTTCTGAGATGTCACTACTACTGTTGAAATGGACACTCATGTTCTCCATCAGTGATTTTTTTCAGATAGACGGTAAGGAGGAATATGGAATGAAAATTATTTTCATACAGTTACTACCATTAGGGTAATCTCTCCAAACAGGAAATGTGATCATGTGTACATTGTAAATTAGTAGCCTAATGGTGTCAGAGGTCACTATGACTTCAAAAAATGTTATAGGGGGTCACATTACAATGTGGATTATTTGTCATATATTTCTCCAATAATTAGAATTTTGCTAAAGCTTCTAGGAAATAAATAAATTCTGCTTTTCAACTTTGGGCATTTTCTCCCAATATTGGCACCCTTAGCTATAGATTAGAACTACTAAAACTTATAGTCATGTAATTGTCTTTAGTGAAAACTTACTAAATATGTTTATTTTTATAAAAATTTATATAGTGGGGTGTAGCCTTACAAGTTAATCTCTCCTATTTCTTGGGCTTAACCATAGTATTACCTGTTACTATTCAACATCAGAGTCACCTATAATTGTAAGTAGATGATATATCTATGTTGTTTGAAAAATGTCTTCTTTAAATACATTTTTGATAATGAAAAGTATTGTGATGATAAGTTGTCTCTAATTATTTCAGTCAAAACATTTATAGTAAGCATTTTCAAAATGCTTAGCTCTTTCCTAGGTTAGGGCTAAGGACATGTAAGGAAGACACGATTCCTGGGCTTAGAAGTTATTCTAGTCAGGGGGCAAAACGAATAGAGCAGATCCCACTAGAGGTTCTGAAGGGCTAAATACTGAGAACTAGCTTCCGCAAGAGTTCTGGAAGTGGAAAAGGGTACATTTCTGCTGACAGTTTCTATAATTAGCAACATGAAAACAAACTTTCTGTAATTAGTAACATGAAAACACATGGAAGTATAAAGTTCACCAGTAAAGCTGTGGAAAATACTTTCTCTTCAGTATTTTTTTTTTTTTTTTGCTGTGGAGTTTAAAAACCTTTAGGGGCGCATGCTTGTAAACAGTTCATACTTAAATTGCATGCAAAGCAGGTATGCATTTTCTGCATGTCACTAGATTGTCAAGAAAATATTACATTGTTCTATTTCTCTAAATTTGAGGTCTGACTCTGAGCTTTCTCAACTGTTACATGTTGGAGGGATTTTCAATTTCAGGTACCACTTTAGTTCTGTTTCCTGCTCCTGGGTCAAGGCAGGGTCTTTGGAGATTGTACAGTGAGATAAACATTCCCAAAACAAACAAATGAACTCGAGAGTTTTTCTTTTCCTTAGGTCCCAACTCCCCTTAACTCCAAAGATACTCCCCCTCCTCTCATTATGTATAAGCAAACCTAGGAAGAAAAGTCCTGGTGTAGACCTGCAAACACCCAAGCCAAGAGAATAAAAAGATTTGTCAAGAACAAAGCACAAATGAATGCATCAATAAATACTCTTGTCACATCTGAACTGTAAATGACTAGTGTTCACTTTCCATTCAAATTGAATGCTTCAGAATGGCTGAGAGCATATTTTCATGATTATTTTCTTGGAATTGTAACCTGGAGTAGAAAAATAATTTGTGCTGTATGCAAAATTTGTTTCCTATGTCCTACAGAGCTTGCTGCTCAAAATAGTGTGGTCAATGGACCAGCAGTATAAGCCTGTTGGAAACAGACTCTTAGGCCCTACCCTGGACCTTTAGAACCAAAATTTGGGTTGTAACATATTCCCCACATGATTCACATGTACTTTTACATCTGAAAAACACTCCTCATGGTGTTTTTCTCTGCTTTCTTTTCCACCTCTCGAACACAAGGCATCATCCTAGCATTTCTTATAGATCCTATTAAAAAAAAAAAAAACCTTCCAAGTTAATTACAAAAGAGGTTTCTTTTTGTTCTGCAACATTTGGATGAAAACTGTGTCACATCTGGGATTAAGTAATAAATGACTTCCAATGAGAAGAAAGTTCACAATTGACTTTTGCAGAGAACAAAACATAGCTACGCTGTGGTTCTAAATTTATACCGCTAATTTTACTAAATTGGGGATGGAGGGACTTCTGAGCTGGGACCACTAAGCTGTAATTTGAGAAATGAAAGGCCAGCATTTGGTCCAGGTCCCAAACACAGCTTACGGATGGCTTACTCCAGACAGCAAGAAGCTGTCCTTTGAGCCAGGATACAAGTAGCCTTCAAAAGTCATTAGACTTGTGAAACCTCTATTTGGTCTATAAAATTTGCACTTGGCTCAACTGTTCACATTTTACAATGCCAGTTTATTTTCTAACCAGATATTCTTTTCCCCTAAAGTCCCTAACTTTAGTAGGCTGTGTAACAGGAATATTTCCCTATTGCCAATACCCTAATTCTTCCCCACCTTCTACCCTAGTAGGGATTGATCAAAGAATAAAAACAGATTCAGTTAACATTTTATATAATTTCTACATTTCATGGCATTGAGATGTACCAATCATTCCTTTTGTCTACTTTTGTGTAGCTAAAGTAACAGTTCTTAAGGCAATGCCAGTCAAATCACTGAAATAATTTACAAGTTATTTTCTCCTGTCTTTTGAAGTTAAACTCTCCAACTTATGCAGCATCTCATAGTGGTGACTGAGATAGAGCATTAACTATCCAAGGGAATATTTTGTTTGTTCATTTCATATAAACATGTATCAGGTGGTTGTTATGTGTTTAATCAGTCATCATAGATTAAGAATACAAGAGAAAGGTGTATAAGAAGCATAAGGCAAGCCCTTTCCTCAACAGATTACAGCTTAATTGGAGAGGCCAGATGGAGCAGAGAGTTTAACACTGTGCAACAACAATAAGGATCCATCTGAATTAACAAGTACTACTAAAGGAGCTTCCCAAAACATTTCCCAGTGAGTTACTAACTAGGTGAGTGACGTAGTAATGCTAAAACGGTACAGTCAGAAGTATTATCATACATTTATATTGACCCTGAAACAGCTCTATCTAAATAACTGAAAGGAAATAATTTCTCCTATGGAAGAGCAATTTAGAAATGATTCCCTGCATTTTGTGAATAAACGAGGCTTAATTTGCAGGCTTATGTAGACAGTAGTGGAGATTTACTGGTCTACATTGCATGCTGGGTAGGCTGAGAGTATCTGACCGGGGTTATTACAGACAACAGTGTTTGTGAAGGGCAGAGCCCGGGAGTCAGATGGAAATCGCCTCTAAAAGGTAAGGTTCTCACTCTGAGGGAAAGCACAGTCCTATACCCAATCCAGGAGACACAAAGGTCTTCCTACAACTTAATTAAATCAAACGGCTTGAACTGGAATTACTTTAAATATTTAACAGTTTTACAATAATATTAATCTAAAATAAACAACAAATCCTTGCAAGATAACATAAGAATATATGAGTAAAAATTATATGACCTCGGTGATGTCCTGATTTGGAAATCAGAACTCAGCAGTTAGTAAACACTGTCCTTAGTAGGGTCTTCCCATTATCGTTCCTTATCATTAATGTTGCCTGGTAGAATCATCATCTGATTTTGCACTATTAAGTCAAAAACATTCTACAGTTTCGGCCTCCATCCAAGGAAGGTTTTCAAATTTTTTTTAAAAAAAATCGAAATACCAGAAAAGAATTTTATCTTTGCCCATGGGTCTGAATTTGTGAAGGAAGTAAACATTTCTAAAGAGTTTCCAATATTAATCCTCCATGTTTGGAAAATCTCCTATTATTTGTGAAAGTTACTAACATTATAACAAAACTAGATGGCTTTCCCAACATCCTTACTGGCAGAACATTTCTGAGAAATAGGATGTCTGTAACTTTAGGTCAAATCAATGACACAGCTCATCCTCTAAGAGACTTATATTGAGTTCCTACTTTTTTTGTTTCCATAAATCATAACACTATGGAAAGGTCATACCGACATCTGCCTAAAACTGCTTTTGGAACGGAACCAAGAGGCATTTGTCCAGTAATGAGACTGAGGCTAATTCTCTGTGCTGATGCCCATATTTGAAAATTTTCAGTCAGCCCACCTTAAAGGAAGCAGATAATGTAGTGTTTCTCTAGCAATCCATAGTCATTTTAAAATCAACATACCAAAAATTTATGGACTAGTCCTAATATCTGTGGCCCTTAACAGAAACATTTATGTTTCCTTTTCATGATTTCCCATTCCTGTTGCCTCCTTTACTATTCTTATCTTATCTCTAGCTCTTTTGTGCTTCATCCATCATTCCAGATAATAATTTATCACAACATTTAAGCATATTTCATTCTCCAACTAAATAATAAAATGACACGAATCAATTTGTTCCTTACTGTATCACCTCATTTTTATCACCTCACTTGGACATTTAAACAATTTTAATATTCAGCAGGCAGAAGGGGAATATTATGTGACTTCACTCTGGACAATTCCATGGGTACACAGATACTTAATTTGAACAATAATATCAGTTGACATTCAACAATCATTTTTCATGGGTTAAGTGTCATATTTTAAAATCATTATAAAGATGATCTCATTCAACTGATGAATTAAAACTGTAATGTGAGTACTTTTTAAAAAATTAAATGATAAGTTTATTGTGGGACAAGAAAAGTTTTGAAACCCATGTAGTTATTTCATAATATGTATTTTCTATGATATTTTCAAAAACCCCTTGTATTTACAAAGATTGAGACAATGGGTAGAAAGCAGTTGAAGAATAAGTAAATAAAACAGTACTGATATATCACTCAGCCAGATTTTCTCCTAAAACTTGTGAAAATATGAAAAAATATATATGCATATAGCATAACAGATATATTATAAAATATAACAATAGATATATAATGCTACATTAATTGTTGAATGCATATTAATAGATTTTCAAATATATGATAAATGAATGAGGTCTTATCCTGAAGGAATCTACAGTTAATTCCAACAAGATAAATGATCTTATCTACTTATTTGCTTCAAGTTGTGGCTCAGAAATCTATGGCTATGAAATTGATACTTTCCAACTGTTACACGAAATCTCCATTTTCTTCTATAATTCTGGAAAGTGTCAAAAAGGTGAACTTGCACTGAGTGGCACACTGTTCATTCATTCAAGAAGTATTTGGAGGATGCTAACAGGAAGTGTTATGCTAGATTCTGAGATAAAGAAGAAATGACTTAACCTTCCAAAATCTTACAGTCTGCTAGTAGGCAAACACATAGGCACCATAGTCTACAACACATTATGTGATACAGAAGATAAGACAACAAAGGGCTAAGGATGATCATGAGTTCAACAAAGAGAGTCAAGAAAGACTGAGTGAAAATCATGGTGATGTCTTGAAGATGATGGAATTTGTACCTGCAGGGCTAAACTCTATGGAACTCTATTCTCTTCATCATTCAAGTTCCAGCTGAAATGTCATTTCTTCCTTGAAAACTCATCTGTTTATAAAACTCTTATCCAGTTTTTCAAAACATCCTGTTCTTTTGAGACTCTTACATGGTTTGTAAGCATGCCTTAAAATCTCTTAGTTGTCTGTTCCCCTCCTAGTTTAAAAGCTCTAAGAAGTCAGAAAGCACATTTTCTTTGTCCACTAACACATACTCAGTTCCTCCACCATGGGCAGGACTCAGTAAATATATGCTACTAAATGAATTTTGGTTGAATAGAAGAGTATAAGCAAGTGAGAGCAATTTAGGAAAAAGCAAATCATCGAAATGAGTTAACTATATATTGTAACATGCAGCGGTAATTAAGATCAGAAAGAAATGTTGGAGGGGGCTAATGCTGTGGCATAGTGGGTAAAGCTGCTGCTCGTAATGTTGGCATCCTATCTGGGTTCTGGTTCATGTCTCAGCTGCTCCACTTCTGATCTAGCTCCCTGCTAATGGCCTAGAAAAAGCAACAGAAGATGGCTCAAGCTATTGTGCTCCCACCATCCATGTTGAGACCTGGATGAGGCTGATGGCTCCTAACTTCGGCCTGGCCCAGCCCAGGAAGTTGAGGCCACTTGGAGAGTGAACCAGCAGACAGAAGTTCTCTCTCTCTCTCCTTCTCTCTCTGTAACTCTTTCAAATAAATAAATAAATCCTTTTTTTTTAAAGGTGGGTCTAGATTGTTCAGGACTCTGAACTTTAGGCTAAGGTAATTTGGACATTTTAAAAAAGCTATATTTATTTTTCTCAAAGGCATATTTACCTAGGAGGCAGAATGACAGAGAGTGGGTAATAAACACAGAAAAGCATCCTCCATTTGCTGGTTCACCCTCCAAATGCCCACAATAGCCATGGGTAGGCTAGACCAAAGCCAGGAGCCAGGAACTCCATCTGAGTCTCCCACTTGGGTACAGGAACTCAAGTACTTGGGCCATTGGCTGCCTCCCAGCACATTACAAGGAAAGCTGGATGGGAAATGGAGAAGCCAAGACCTGGACCAGGCCATCTGTGGATATGGGATGCAAGTATCCCAAGAAGTAGCTTAATTTGTTGCACAATAATGTCCATCACTAAAACTTCTAGTTTTTAAAGCCAGTCTTCATTTTATTTTTCTAGGGATGTATTTTTAAAGGAATTTATTAATATGTAAGATTCTCAGGGTCACAGCAAATGCAAGACAATTATTATACAATTCGCATCAATTGCCATGTTAATATTCTATTAATACAAAGAGAATAGATTCAATGTAGCTAATAGAAACATTCTAGAATATAATGAAACTTCTCTCCCTCCATTATTCTCCCCTCTATTTCTCTCCCTCCTTCTTCCTTTCTTTCTCTCTTTCTTTCTTTCATTTAGTTTTTGATATAAAATATTTTTAATTTACATTATAGTCAAAGGCCGTGGCTCCCTTGGTTAATCCTCCGCCTGTGATGCCTGCATCCCATATGGGCTCAGGGTTCTAGTCCCAGTTGCTCCTCTTTCAGCTCTCCGCTGTGGCCCGGGAGGGCAGTGGAGGATGGCCCAGGTACTTGGGCTCCTGCACCCATATGGGAGACCAGGAAGAAGCACCTGGTTCCTGGCTTCAGATCGGTGCAGCGTTGGCCGTAGCAGCCATTTGGGGGGTGAACCAATGGAAGGAAGACCTTTCTCTCTGTCTCTCCCTCTCACTGTCCACTCTGCCTGTCAAATAAATAAAAAAAATTACATTATAGTCAAAGGCTTTGTGTCCTACTAAGTAAAAAGTTCAACAAGAGAAAAGTAAAAAGACCTTATTCAACAGGAATATAGGCAAGTTCTATAAAGAATAATCCAATGAAAAGATGGACTTTTTAAAATTTAAATGCAGTAGTCCTATTTTTTCCAACCATAAATTCAGATACACTGTGTATACACATGGGCCAGTGGGACTATCTCTAAAAGGACTGTCTCAACAAGCCTGATGTGCAGGATCACCTGTATAATGGCAAGTAGAAACACTAAAAATTCCTTGAGAGGAAATCATGAAATAGTTGAGATATAGAAAACAACATGAATGTTATACTATATAAAAGGCCTTTGTTAACCCATTCTTCATCTGGAAAATAACACAGCATTTCCATATTTTGCCAGCACAAGCCACTGCCTCCAAAATGTTCAGTGGCAACTGTGGCAGCCATGAAAACACAACCGTCAGATATCCTATGGAATGGAGAGTAATTGCTTTATGCCCTTAACTGCTATGCTCTCAAATAAACCCAGACAACAATTTAGCATGGCAAGGACAGAAAAGGATGTCTATTCCTAGGAGACTGGGGATTCCTCAGTCAAAATGAGTTGGGTTTGGAAACTTCCCACCAGCTGTAGCACTGCTCTGCTAAGGCTTTTCCTCTTTCATTTCTATCTTTCTTTTCTCTTGCCCTCCTTCCCTTCCTCTTCTCCACAGGGGCCAGGTCTGCATTGCAGTCTGACAACTCTTGTAGCTTCCTCCAGCTTCCTCCCTATTCTCTCTCACAGGCATTTCCTCTAATAATTCTCTTGCATGTTTGATTTTCCAGTAAATGTCTCCCAAGTCTGAATCTCAGAAACCCAGGCTAACATAGTAACCAAACCACACTCTCCCCGAATCCCAGTATCTTGAGAAAACAAAATGATTTCCATTAGTCAGTCACTAGCTAGCTGGCTGCTAAAGAGATCTGAGAACAGTGGATAATAAAATTATGGAGCACTTAACTTTGTTTTCTAGGTGTGGAGTGCACATACAGGGTAAAGAGGCTGGCAGGCTTTGCAATAAAATGAGACTCTCGAGGACTTAGAGGGGTTCACACTCAGGCTGGCTTCATTGCCAAGGTGCTGCTTGCTCGGAAGGTGCCAGAGGCTGGAAGAATATGGCTGGCCCTGCCATACCAAACTCTGGCTTTTCATGTGCTTTTTATTATACACTCCTTACATTTCCTCAATATACTTGTGTTTTGGGGCTGATTTTCTTCATTCAGACTTTCCTTTCTGCTCTATGACAAATGAATGAAAAAAGAAGAGTAATTCCTATTGCACACTTATAAAGTTCTGCTTCTTGCCATTCAAAGGCCTTCCTGAAAGGCTTGACTGTCAAGAGCCTTTAATGCTTCCCAAATTACAATTTAAAACTGTGTTTGCATCTTAGTGGCAATCACTGAGGCCCTTTGATCTTTCAAGGTTTTCATAGTCACTGGACAATTTTTTTCCTGCTCTTGAGCATTGTACCCAATGACAGAGAACACAAAGTTATAGTTGTCTTTGAATATAAAAAAAAAAGTTGAAATTTTAAATTATATATTTTGCAGTGTTAGTTTTAAGAAAGTAAAAATGACTGTGTTCATAATAAAATGGAAATGAATCAGACTAATTTGATGTCCTTATGCTTTATGAATTTATTTCCTTTTTTTTGAATCTTTTATCTAGAATCTGCCGTGCTTATGAAACAGTCAGGATAGCCTGTCCCTTTTCTTTAGCTTTTCCAAGAAGTTCTTTTGGGCAAATGCCATTAGGTTTGCTACCCAGCAGCCAGAAACCAAAGTGCCCGACCCTAAGCTAGCCCAGGATTAGGTAACACAGCTAAGGTATCTCCATTACCCTTCTATATGCTCACCTTCCAACATGGATTGCAACAGGAGGTGCATGTGACCACGTTCTGACTAAAGAAACTTAAGTGAAAGTTGGGTGAGGAGTTCAGAAAAACTTTTAGAAAGCTTACAAAATGAACACTTGCAGAATAGCTCACTAATAACTACCTCTTTGAACTTGATACCTTGAACATATATGTGGTGCCCCCAGTTTCAGCTGCCATTTAGCCATCATAGATTAACAATCACGAATCCAAACAAGCCAATACACTAGAGGGTGACAGAAATCCAGAAAGAACTGGAGATCTTGATGACATCCTTAAACTGCTAACTAAATCTGAGACCACTTATTTCTAACTTTATTTTTAAGTGAGCAGTAAGTGTCCATATGGCTAAGTCACTGCTTAGTGGGTTATTTTATTGCCTGCACAAAAAAAAAAAAAAAAGAGTTCTAATTGATATGGATTCCTTTCCTCATTGCTGCATTTTGAGTCCTCCTTCCCTGACTTTCCCTAGAACTCTTCTCTAGCAACTATTTTTCTAATCAGTTTTATCCTTTGCTGGGTCAAAACATCCTTGCTTTTGTTAACAGGGGCTTGTTCAGCTTCAACTAGCAGATAACATCTACACTCACAATCATCTTTTAGAAAATCTATTGTCTTGGTTTATGAACATTTCTCCAGAACAATTTCTTGATGAGAAACATGCCTGTAAGTGAATGCCAGATAATGCATTGTTGTGTTTAAAGTTGGGTACTTAATAATTTGCTTTTCATTATAGTTTTTGTTCTGCTGTTCCAGAGTCTGCTACTTGAGACATCAAAAACAAGAGACTGTTTACTGAGCTGTTCTTGTTCAAAGACACCACCAGGACACTTCATATCTGTAGTTAAGATCAATCTCATCATCTGAGTTTAAGACATACTTAGCAATGTGAATATATCAACACTTCACAATGTGAGCTCCAAACAAACAGAAACAAATGAACAAAATGCCACCCCAAGGATCATACATTTCTAAACAAAAATGTAGTCTTCTATACTTGTGGGTTAGTTTCAATTTGTAGATTCTCGAGAAATATTGGTGGCCCTTAGTTTCTAAGAGAGGTAGAATTTCCATGGAGAAAATTTTCATCTCAAAATGTTTTATATAATTGTATGCTATATATCCTTCTTAAACATTGGTTTGACAAAGATACAAAACAAAGCTTGATAAAAATATATGTATTTTAGTTTTTTCCCAGAAACTGCTATTTAAGGAATACAAACTTAATGCTTTTCATAAATACAACTTTAGGAATATAGTGATTCTTCTGCATACCCGCCCTCCAATCCACACTCTCACCCCTCTTCTTCCTCTCTTTTCTATTCTCACTCTTATTTTTTACTAAGATCTATTTTCAATCAACTTTATACACATATGATTAACTCTATATAGTTCAACAAATTGTATGGCAAAAAAAAACCCTTAACAGTCAAGGCAACGGCTGTTCAAAGTCATTGCATCTTGAAGCGCTAATTTCATTTCTATAGATTGCCTTCTAGATGCTCTTAGTTATCACAGATAAGGGAGAACATATGGTATTTGTCTCTTGGGACTGGATTATTTATTTATTTATTTATTTTTATAATTGGGTAAAGGTTTATTGGACTTCTGTTATTTTTTTAAACTATTATTTAATGAATATAAATTTCCAAAGTACAGCTTATGGATTACAATGGTTTCCCCCCCATACCGTCCCTCCCACCCACAACCCTCCCCTCTCCCACTTCCTCTCCCCTTCCATTCACATCAAGATTCATTTTCGATTCTCTTTATATACAGAAGATCAGTTTAGCATACATTAAGTAAAGATTTCAACAGTTTGCTCCCACACAGAAACATAAAGTGAAACATACTGTTTGAATACTAGTTATAGCATTAAATCTCAATGTACAGCACACTAAGGACAAAGATCCTACATGAGGAGTAAGTGCACAGTGACTCCTGTTGTTGACTTTACCAATTGACACTCTTGTTTATGGCATCAGTAATCACCCTAGGCTCTTGTCATGAGCTGCCAAGGCTATGGAAGCCCCCTGAGTTCACCGACTCTGATCATATTTAGAAAAGGCCATGGTCAAAGTGGAAGTTTTCTCCTCCCTTCAGAGAAAGGTACCTCCTTCTTTGATGACCCGTTCTTTCCACTGGGATCTCACTGGTGGAGATCTTTCATGTAGGTTTTTTTTTTTTCCCTCCCCAGAGTGTCTTGGCTTTCCATGCCTGAAATACTCTCATGGGCTTTTCAGCCAGATCCGCATGCCTTAAGGGCTGAATCTGAGGCCAGAGTGCTGTTTAGGACATCTGCCATTCTATGGGTCTGCTGTGTATCTCACTTCCCATGTTGGATTGTTCTCTCCCTTTTTGATTCTATCAGCTAGTATTTGCAGACACTATTCTTGTTTATGTGATCCCTTTGGTTCTTAGTCCTATCATTATGATCAATTGTGAACAGAACTTGATCACTGGGACTAGTGAGATGGCATTGGTACATGCCACCTTGATGGGATTGAATTGGAATCCCCTGGTATGTTTCTAACTCTACCGTTTGAGGTAAGGCAGCTTGAGCATGTCCTGAATTGCACATCTCTTCCTTCTCTTATTCCCACTCTTATATTTAACAGCAATCACTTTTCAGTTAAGTTTCAGCACTTAAGAATAATTGTGTATTGATTACAGTATTCAACCAAAAGTATTAAGTAGAACAAACAAAAAAAATACTAAGAGGGATAACATATCAAGTTGCTCATCAACAGTCAGGGTGAGGGCTGATGAAGTCACCGTTTCTTATAATGTTCTCATAGTGTTCATTTCACTTTAAAAGGGACTGGATTATTTAACTAAGCATGACATTCTCCAGTTTCATCCATTTTGTTGCAAATGACAGGATTTCATTTTTTGTTTACCACTGTGTAGTATTCCATGGTGTAATTTCTTTATCCAGTCTTCAGTTGACAGGCATTTGGGTTGATTCTGTAACATAGCTATTGTGAATTGAGCTGCAATAAACATGGGGGTACAGATAATTTTTCATATGCTGATTTCATTTCTCTTGGGTAAATTCCAAGGAGTGGGATGGCTGGGCCATATGGTAGGACAACATTCAGATTTTTGAAGTATCTCAAAACTGTCTCCCATAATGGTTTGCCAGCTTAAAATCCCACCAACAGTGGATTAGAATACCTTTTTTTGCACATCCTAATCAGTATCTGTTGTTTGCTGATTTCTGTATGAAAGTCATTCTAACGGGAGTGAGGTGAAACCAAATTGTGGTTTTGATTTGCATTTCCCTGACAGCTAGTGATCCTGAGCATTCCTTCATGTGTCTGTTGGCCATTTGGATTTCCAGTTTTGAAAAATGCCTGTTCAAATCCTTTGCACATTTCTTAACTGGGTTGTTTGTTTTGTTGTTGTGGAGTTTCTTGATCTCTTTATAAATTATGGTTATTAATCCTTTATGAGTTGTATTGTTTGCAAATAATTTCTCCCCTTCTGTCAGTTGCCTCTTCACTTTGCTGAGTGTTTCCTTTGCAGTACAGAATTTCAATTTGATGTAATCCCATTTGTCAATTTGGCTTTGATTGCCTGTGCCACTGGGTCTTTTCCAAGAACTCTGTGACTATACCAATGTCTTGCAGGGGTTTCCTAATGTTCTCTAATAATTTGATGCTATCAGGTCATAGATTTAGATCTTGGATTCTTCTGGAGTGGATTTTTGTATAAGGGGTAAGCTAGGGGTCTTGCTTCATATTTCTGCACATGGAGATCCAGTTTTCCAAGCATCATTTGTTGAAGAGACTGTCCTTGCTCCAGGGATTGATTTTAGCTTCTTTGTCAAAGACAAGTTGGCTGTAGATGTGTGATTGATTTCTGGCATTTCTATTCTGTTCCATTGGACTATCCATCTGTTTTTGTACCCGTACCTGGCTGTTTTGATTATAACTGTCCTGTAGTATGTCTAGAAATCTGATATTTTGATGCCTCTGACTCTTTTTATTGTATAAGGTTGTTTTATCTACTTGGAGTCTCCTGTGTTTCCATATGAATTTCAGGGTCATTTTTTTCTGTATCTGAGAAGAATGTTCTCGGTATATGGTTGCATGCACTGGTGAGAAGAATGTGTATTCTGTATCTGCAGGATGAAAAGTTCTGTAGATTTCTGTTAGGTACATTTAGTCTATAGAATTGATTAACTCTGTTGTTTCCATGCTGATTTTCTGTCTGGTTGATCCCTCCATTTGCTAAAATGAAGTATTGTAGTCCCACATTACTATTGTATTGGAGTCTATGTTTCCCTCTAGATCTACAATCTTTTTACTCCCTACTTGTAATCCCAAGATCAATACTTGCAGCACTTTTATGGTCATGTTGGACATGCGCAGAGTGGTGGAAAATTTGAAGCATCTTATGTACATGATCCTACTGAATTTGAACAAAGCCACACTCCTTGCCTTCTTGCTTCAGTGGTCATCCTGTAAACAAATATCTCTTTTGCTGTATATTTTGTGCCACATTTTTCATATTTTTGTCCATTTGTTGATATCACTTCTTAAATATATATTTTATTTAAGTATACAAGTTTCATATATTTCTTTTATACCATTATAGGAACATAGTGGCACTTCCCCCACCCTCCCTCCCACCCATGCTCCAACCTTTCCTCCCCCTCCCTCTTGTATTCCCACTCTAATTTTTACAATGATCTTTTTATTGTACACTTAATGCTCTTATAGTTAACATTATCCTAAGTAAGAGTTCAGCAAATAATATGAAGAGAAGACTAAACAAATCAAAACAAAATAATCTTCCTCAATAAAAGAGGTAAGGGCTATAAACCATCATTGATTCTCAAAATGTCTATTTCATTTCAACACATTACATTTCTGGTACTCTATTCATCACTTCTGATCAGGGAGTGGCTCCCAAGAATAGTGCTGTAGTGTTGTCTAGTGTTGTAAAGTGGAAGAAGCCTATGACATGCCTTACTGAGAAGACGTGTTAGGGTAAGCTTGGTTTTGGCATGAGTTACAGTGCCGTTGGCCATAAATTTAATGTAGACCAATCAACAAAATACCTTAAACATGTCTCTAAACAGAAACAGACATAAAACAAAGTTATATAATGATTAGTCAACCTAATTGTGACTGGAGATTCAAAGGAATTCCCTGTATTTCCCCAAGGAGTAATGGTTCAAGATTTGATAATTCAACATTCATAGTGACTTTAGAGACCATAACTATCATGGGTAATAAAAATGCATCATATGTCACTGTGCACTTACTCCTCATGTAGGATCTTTGTCCTTAGTGTGCTGTACATTGAGATTTAATGCTATAACTAGTACTCAAACAGTATGTTTCACTTTATGTTTCTGTGTGGGAGCAAACTGTTGAAATCTTTACTTAATGTATGCTAAACTGATCTTCTGTATATAAAGAGAATCGAAAATGAATCTTGATGTGAATGGAAGGGGAGAGGGAGTGGGAGAGGGGAGGGTTGCGGGTGGGAGGGACATTATGGGGGGGAAGCTATTGTAATCCATAAGCTGTACTTTGGAAATTTATATTCATTAAATAAAAGTTAAAAAATGCATCATATGTGTTTCTTATGCTTTTCAATTTGAGAATTATAATGCACAATATAAGAAGAAATAAAGATTAAAATATAAAAAACAAAACCCTAATCTGTAGTTCTAGCTGTTTTCTCACCCATTTTCTAAATCATTTGCCAAGTTACATAATTTTCTCTGCCCTTCTCTCTGAATACAATGCAGAGTATGTTAATAAGCCAAATTAAGTAAAGGAGAGTGCTTCAACAGTTATATAACAGAGGGAGGAGACTGGATTTGCATTGAAGAGCTATTTGTCACTATTTGACATGAAACATGATAAATCATATAATAGGTGGATGGATACTCCACAGTTGCTGTCTCAGATCCATTTTCTATTCTCTTCTCCCCTTTCCGCACTTCAGGAGATTGACTTGTATGGATGGCATCACCCAGGCTTCAGGCCCTCTGCCTTCAACTGAATTCAACCATAGGAAGCCAATGGCAACTGCTCCCTCCATGTCTTTTTTCCATTTCCCAATGAGATTGTGTTTCATTGTGATGGCTCCAGTTGCGTGGGTCCTCTCCCACCATTCAGAGTCCCATCTGGAATCTAGAACACTGTGGCCTTTTAGGCCTAGGGGCAATAAATCTCTCAGCTATCACTGGTTCCGGGTTCTTCACCACACTTAATTGTTTTCCTTAACTCTATAGGCCCTCTTGTAAACAGACATAACACCATGCACTTCCCAGTTAAACCTTTGGATATGTCATCTCTTTCCTTCCTAGACTACTGATTTCTTCAAAAATTTTATTTTATTTTTTTGACTGTATAACACTAATTGATAGTTTCCAAAAAGAACAAACTTTAAAATTGCTAGAAAAAGTAGGATAGGATATGGTGAGTTTTTGTTTTAAGATTCATTTTATTTTGAAAAGTAGAATTCGAGAGGTGGAGTTAGAGAGAGGGAGAGGGAGAGGGAGAGAGAGAGAGGTCTTCTACCTGCTGGTTCACTCCCTAGATGGCCACAATGGCCAGGGCTTGGCCAGACCAAAGTCAGGAGCGAGGAGTTTCTTCTAGGTCTCCCACATGGGTGCAGGAGCCCAAGCATTTGGGCCATCCTCCACTGGTTTGTCAGGTACATTAGCAGGGAGCTGGGTCAGAAGTGGAGCAGCTAGGATTAGAATTGGCGCCCATGTGGGATGCAGATGCTATAGGCAGCAGCTTAACCCACTATGCCACAACCACAACCCCCCTATGATATTTTCTTAGGTATGTAGATTTTGATACTTGGATAGTAGTAGTAAATACAGAATTTTAACAATAGACATAAGAAAAAACTTTTATCTGAAATTTATCTTTTTGATTTTTTAACACGAATGTTGAGAAAATGATAAAAGTGTTTTACACTTGCTACTCTATATTATTTTTCAGCATCTTTCAATCTTCTTTAACAATTATACACAAGAAATGTATTTTGCATTTTAACAATATATGCATTGTTTATATCTCTGTTTAGTATATCATTAAATAAGACTTACTACAAATGATATAATCGTCCATACTATAGAGCACAACACATATCCTATGTTTCTGTTCTATGCTATTTCATTAAGAAAATACTAGTTAGAAGTTACTAAATAAATTTTATGGCAATGGTTGCTACCTCAATGTAAAAAACATTGCTGAACAATTAACATTTTACTAGGAAATAATCTAAAACCATGACATAAAAATGGATTCTGCATTTTTTATTTTAAAATTATTTATATAAGTGTGGTCTAGTGGACAATATAACAAAAATAGTAATTAAAATTTGCATTGTTTCATAATTTAGAAATAATTTTTACATTTATTAGCATAATTTATTAGTCTCAATAACTTTCTAGAACAGATGACTGCACTTTCCATTGGTACATGAAAAAACCAGCATTGAAGGAGATTAAATGATTTTCTCATGTTTTCACTACCAGAAAATGCAGAGATTTCTATCTTCTGATGGAAGTCTTAACTCTTTTGACTCTTCTAGGTTAGCAGCGAATAAATTAGAATCAGACCAAATCATAGCTAAGGAAGTCAAAATTTTAACTCTGAAACAATACAAATATTTGCCTTCCTCACTTTACCAGGAAATCTTCAAAGTAGATTGAGTTGCCAGATGTTTTTGACACTGAAAATTCTTAGAAGAATGCTATTAGCAAGCTTTTACCAATACCAACTTTCTACTCCTGTCACACTTACACTTGCTCTGTGCCTCCACTGTTCTTACCATACTGGAATGATCCACTTCTTCCTTTCATCTAAATCCCAGTCCTTTCTTCTATATGCACATTAAGTTCCTCTCATCCATGCAGTCTTTCTGAGCACTCCCTTCTACCCAGACTATTTCAATTTTGGAATTCTATCTTCATTTACATTTACCGTAAACACTTAGTAGCTGATTACATCACCTTATTCATTTACTCTTTTTTAAAAATATGTGTCCATGGTTTTATTGTGTGTGTGTAAGTGATTAGACTATAAACATTCTCAGAATAAGGATAGCAAAAACTTTTATGGCTCTCCCAACCATAGTACATAATACCTAGTTGATGTTTAATAAATTGATTAATTTATGCCACAAACCCCTCCCTGGGTACAGAACCTTAAGGCAGGGAGGGAATACCCAACTATCAGCTTCTCCCTGAACAGTGAAGAATTTGAACCAGAGTCAGCCCTCAACTTTTTTTTTTTTTTTTTTTTTTGACAGGCAGAGTGGACAGTGAGAGAGAGAGACAGAGAGAAAGGTCTTCCTTTTGCCGTTGGTTCACCCTCCAATGGCCGCCGTGGCCAGCGCACCGTGCTGATCCGATGGCAGGAGCCAGGTACTTATCCTGGTCTCCCATGGGGTGCAGGGCCCAAGCACTTGGGCCATCCTCCACTGCCTTCCCTGGCCACAGCAGAGAGCTGGCCTGGAAGAGGGGCAACCGGGACAGAATCTGGCCCCTGACCGGGACTAGAACCCGGTGTGCCGGCGCCGCAAGACAAAGGATTAGCCTAGTGAGCCATGGTGCCAGCCAGCCCTCAACTTTTGTAACTCTTACCTACAGGTCTGGCTCCCAACACCTAGCTCTGGGAGTTGATACCACTCAGCATTTGTGAGTAACCCTGAAGCACAGAAGAAAATCGAGGCAATTTTCAACAGGCATGCAAGCACTCCTGCTGCAAAACTTTCAACCCTATACCTCGCAGTACCAAGCAAACAGGTGAAAAGCCTACTCTACAGTTTCCTCCTTGGAGCAGTTTACTGTGCTTTTCCCAGATCAGTGGGACTTGTACTTAGCAACACCTCTGAAAGCCTGAAAGGGCATGTGGTCACTCTTTGTGCCTCCTTCCCTTGGTGCACTCCAGTGACCATACCAAATCCCTAGATTCTTCCTGGATGGAGTTTGCCACGCATTGAGCTTACAGTTTCCACCCAAGGGACTGGCTCCCAAATCACCCAGATGTGGCAGCTGATGGGGCTTGGCATTCATGGGTACCCCAGGACCACAGAGAACAAAGGGAACATTTTAAATGGGCACAGAACACTGCCATGATTTCCCTTAGCGCAGAGCAGAGTGAATAGGCGAAAACACCCAGCTCCTGCTTTCTCCCTGGAAGGGACTTGACTGCACACTTAATATCCTGACTTCCCTATCTACTTTCTCTGGGTCAGGCTTTTCATTAGTCTGCATCCAAATGCTGAAGAAGCAGACATTTGGTCATTATCTGGGGGCCTAAACTAGCAAGTATGAATGTCTTGCAGCTCCTCTTGTTGACTTGCTGCAGAGAGAAAACCAAGAATCCACCCAACCCCCCCTTGTATCTGACAACTGAAAGGACCTGCCCTTTGCTAGGGACCTGTCAATTTCAAAGAGTGAAGTAATGGGTATAAACAGTGTGTGGTCTGAAAGAATACAAGTATTTGCCACTGATCCTTTCCTTGGCTTAATTTTGTTAATAAAAATCAACAAAACACAAAAGAAGGGAGCAAAAGAGAAAGAGAAGGACAAAAGAAATATAAGACTAACAGAAAGCAGCTAACAAGTTCTGATTGTAAATCTCTGCACTAGCTACTCAAAATGTGAAAGGACTAAAATTACCAATAAAAGATAGAGACTCCATGGTGAAAAGCCAAGATCCAGCTATATGCTATCTATGAGAAATTCACTTTAGATCTGAGCATACACATACACACAGATAGAAAGCGAAGGGATAGGTAAAAAAAGATATTTCAAGAAAATGGTAAACAAAGGATTACAGGAGTGGCTATACTTACATCAGAAAAATAGACCTTACTTCAGCAGCTGTCTCTAGAGGCAAAGAAGGTCCTTCCACAATAATATAAGGGTCAGTTCAATAGGAATATATAAGAATTGTAAATATAGATGTGCCCAACATCTGAGCACCTAAGTATATAAAATAAATACCGACAGATTGTGAAAGGGGAAAACAATAGCAAAGCAATATTAGAAGATGTTAATACTTCGCTTTCAATAATGGGTGGGAGAACTGTTAACTACCAGACAGAAAATTTTCAATAAATAGTAGACTTGAACAGCACTATATAGATCAAGCACAACTGGCAAAAACAGAACTTTCCATTCAACAGTAGAAGAATACACATTTTTCTCAAATGCACATGGAACATTTTCTAGCATAGATCATATGTTAGTTCACAAAACAAATCTTAAGCATTTAAAAATTTTAAATTAATATAGAGAGAACAGATTTTGTGCATTCCATAGGTATAGTTCCAAGAAGACAACCACACTTTCTTCACTCTCCTGCTTCCCCTCAACCTCCCTTCCTCTCTCTCCTTTCTTCATCAGTTTTTGCAGACATAATTTTAATCCACTCTATATTCAAGCCTTAATTTTCCACTAATCATAATATTCAACAAGTAAAAACAGGAAGACCACAGTTAAACAGGAGTATAAACCAGGATGAAAAAGTGACAATCATATCCCAAAATGACCATTTCATTCCTATACATTTTTTGGGGTTCTATATTAACTGCCACATACCAGAAAAAATATATGATTTTTGATTTTTTGATATTGACTTATTTCACTAAGCATAATGGTTTCCAATTGTATCCATTTTGTTGCAAAATACAGGATTTCAAACATATATGAATATATGTCTTTTCTGGTCACAATAGAATGAAACTAGACCAGCACTAACACCATGAAATGGAGAAAATTCATAAATATTTGTAAATCAAAATTAATCTACTATTTTAAAATTTTTATTTATTTATTTTCACTTTGTTTGAAAGGCATACAGACATACCCAGACACAGAGAGAGAGAGGGAGAGAGACAGATCTTCCATCCACTGGTTCACTTTCCAAATTCCCGCAACTGTTGGGGTTGGGCAAAACTAAAGCCAAGAAACTGGAACTCATCCAGGTCTCCAGTATAGGTAGAAGGGAACTAAGTCCTTAAGCCATCATGTGTTTCTTCTTAGAGGGCACATACGCAGGAAGCTATAGTTGGATGCACAGTTGGGCCTTGAACTCAAGCACTCTGATGTAGAATGTTGACATCCCCAGTAGCATCTTAACCACTGCACCAAATGCCTACTCCAGTAATACATTCTTTTTTTTTAACTTTTATTTAATGAATATAAATTTCCAAAGTACAGCTTATGGATTACAATGGCTTCCCCCCGCACATAACTTCCCTCCCACACGCAACCCTCCCCTCTCCCGCTACCTCTCCTCTTCCATTCACATCAAGATTCATTTTCAATTCTCTTTATATACTGAAGATCAGTTTAGCATATAATAAGTAAGGATTTCAACAGTTTACACCCGCATAGAAACACAAAGTGAAAAATACTGTTTGAGTGCTAGTTATAGCATTAAATCACAATGTACAGCACATTAAGGACAGAGATCCTACATGAGGAGTAAGTGCACAGTGACTCCTGTTGTTGACTTAACAAATTGACACTCTTGTTTATGGCATCAGTAATCACCCTAGGCTCTTGTCATGAGTTGCCAAGGCTATGGAAGAAATGATGCTGAAATTCATATGGAGATACAGGAGACCTCGAATAGCTAAAGCAATCTTGTACAACAAAAACAAAGCCAGAGGCATCACAATACCAGATTTCAGGACATACTACAGGGCAGTTGTAATCAAAACAGCATGGTACTGGTACAGAAACAGATGGATAGACCAATGGAACAGAATAGAAACACCAGAAATCATTCCAAACATCTACAGCCAACTTATATTTGATCAAGGATCCAAAAGCAATCCCTGGAGTAAGGACAGTCTATTCAATAAATGGTGCTGGGAAAATTGGATTTCCATGTGCAGAAGCATGAAGCAAGACCCCTACCTTACACCTTACACAAAAATTCACTCAACATGGATTAAAGACTTAAATCTAGGACCCGACACCATCAAATTATTTGAGAGCATTGGAGAAACTCTGCAAGATATAGGCACTAACAATAATACATTCTTAAACAACCACTAACTAGGGCCGGCGCCGTGGCTCAATAGGCTAATCCTCCACCTTGCGGCGCCGGCACACCGGGTTCTAGTCCCGGTCAGGGCGCCGGATTCTGTCCCGGTTGCCCCTCTTCCAGGCCAGCTCTCTGCTATGGCCAGGGAGTGCAGTGGAGGATGGCCCAGGTGCTTGGGCCCTGCACCCCATGGGAGACCAGGAAAAGCACCTGGATCCTGGCTCCTGCCATCGGATCAGCGCGGTGCGCCGGCTGCAGCGGCGGCCATTGGAGGGTGAACCAACGGCAAAGGAAGACCTTTCTCTCTGTCTCTCTCTCTCACTGTCCACTCTGCCTGTCAAAAAAAAAAAAAAAAAAAACAAACCACTAACTAAAAGAAGAAATCAACAGAGAATACACTAAGTATTTTGAGGCAAACACACACGAAAAAGAAAACATACCTTACCAAAACTTATGAGTTGCATCAAAGGCAATCTTTTTTTTTCTTTTTTCTTCTTTTTCTTTCTTTTTTTCTTTTTTCTTTTCTTTTTTTTTTGATAGGCAGAGTGGACAGAGAGAGACAGAGAGAAAGGTCCTCATTTTGCCATTGGTTCACCCTCCAATGGCCACTGCGGCCGACGTGCTGCGGCTGGCGCATCGCGCTGATCCCAAGCCAGGAGTCAAGTGCTTATCCTGGTCTCTCATGGGTTGCAGGGCCCAAGCACTTGGGCCATCCTCCACTGCACTCCTGGGCCATAGCAGAGAGCTGGCCTGGAAGAGGGGCAACCGGGATAGAATCTGGTGCCCGGACCGGGACTAGAACCCGGTGTGCAGGCGCCGCAAGGCGGCCTATTGAGCTACGGCGCTGGCCAACATCAAAGGCAATCTTAAAAGGCAGTTCAATAGCTTTAAATCCCCACATTCAAAAAGAGGAACGTAGAGAACATTTGGTCAATCAGTTAAAACTCTGGTTAGGATGCATACATCCCATATGGAAGTACTTGTGTTCAATCCCTGAAGACATTCCATTGTTTATGGACTGGAAGAACTAATATTGCTAAAGTGTCCATATAGCCCATGTCAACACACACATTCAATGAAATTCCTATCAAAATTATGTTGGCATTTTCCACAGAAATAGAAAAACCGATTTTAAATTTCTTATGCAACCACAAAATATCCCAAATAACCAATGCAATCCTGAGAAATGAATGAAGTTGGAGTCATCATACTTCCTGGTTTCAAGTTCAATTATAAAGCCACAGTTAGCCAAACAGTATGATAATGGCATAAAAACAGATATATGAAAAGCTGCTCAGTATTAATAATCATAAGGGAAGTCAAAATCAAAACCACAGTGACTTGTGTCTGTCCTTAATGAGTTGTACTAAGGAAATTAACTGCAAAACTTGTTCTCAAACAGTTCTTTATATGTTGTGTGTGTGGGGGGGGGATGCAAACTGTGGAAATCTTTACTTAGTATAGTATTGGTCTTCTGTATATAAAGTTAATTAAAAATGAATATTGGCCGGAGCCGCGGCTCACTAGGCTAATCCTCCACCTGCAGTGCCGGCACACCGGGTTCTAGTCCCAGTCGTGGCGCCGGATTCTGTCCCAGTTGCTCCTCTTCCAGGCCAGCTCTCTGCTGTGGCCCGGGAAGGCAATGGAGGATGGCCCAAGTCCTTGGGCCCTGCACCCGACTGGGAGACCAGGAGAAACACAGTGCACCAGCTGCAGCGGCCATTGGGAGTGAACCAACGGTAAAAGGAAGACCTTTCTCTCTGTCTCTCTCTCTCACTGTCCACTCTGCTTGTCAAAAACAAAACAAAACAAAAACAAACAAACAAAAACAAAAACAAAAACAAAAACAAAAAACAAAAAGACTACTTCCCTGACACTGCTCCATATCCCTCATCTATCTCCCTAAAAAAATAAGGAAAAAAAAAGAATCTTAATGAAGAATGGGATGGGAGAGGGAGTAGGAAGTGGGTCAAAAGTTGGGGTGGGGAGGTGATTATGGAGGGAAGAACCACAATATTCCTAAAGCTGTACCTATGAAATTTGCATTCATTAAATAAAAGCTTTAAAAAAACACAGTGAGATGTTAGACAATAGAGAAGAATAGAGAATCTAGAAATATATCGAAGAAATACAGTCAATTGATTTTTGACAAGGATACAAAGGTGACACAATAGCAAAGGATAGTCTCTTTAATAAATGATGCTGTAAAAAACAAATATTCACATGCAAAAGAATGGAATAGGACCCTTATCTCACAAAAGTTATTATACAAAAAACTGATTAGAGATGACTTAAACTTAAGATTGGAAACCATAAAATTCCTGGAAAGGAACACAAGGCAAAAAAGATCACATATATAAGCTCAGGCAACAAAGGCAAAAATAAGCACATGGACTACAACAAACTAAAAAGTTTCTGCATAGCAAAGGAAACAATCAACAAAACGAAAAAGCAGCCTGTGGAGTGGAAGATATTTGCAAGGCATATATCTGACAAGGGATTAATGCAAAAAATATATAAATATCTCATACTTGTACAAGTAAATAGAAGAGTAAGTGCACAATGACTCCTGTTGTTGACTTTACAAATTGACACTCCTGTTTATGGCATCAGTAATCTCCCTATGCACCAGTCATGAGTTTCCAAGGCTATGGAAGCCCCTTGAGTTCTCCGACTCTTATCTTGTTTAGACAAGGTCATAGTCATAGTGGAGGTTCTCTCCTCCCTTCAGAGAAAGGCACCTCCCTCTTTGAAGACCTGTTCTTTCCACTGGGATCTCACTCACAGAGATCTTTTTGCCAGAGTGTCTTGGCTTTCCATGCCTGAAATACTCTCATGGGCTTTTCAGCCAGATCCGAGTGCCTTTAGGGCTGATTCTGAGGCCAGAGCGCCATTTAGGACATCTGCCATTCTATGAGTCTGCTGAGTATCTCACTTCCCATGTTGGATCACTCTCCCCTTTATTTATTCTATCGGTTAGTGTTAGCAGATACTAGACTTGTTTATGTGCTCCCCTTGACTCTTAGTCCTTTCATTATGATCAATTGTGAACTGAAATTGATCACTTGGAATAGTGAGATGGCATTGGCACATGCCACCTTGATGGGATTGAATTGGAATCCCCTAGTATGTTTCCAACTCTACCAATTGGGGCAAGTCAGCCCGAGCATGCCCCAAATTATACATCTCTTCCCTCTCTTATTCCCACTTTTATGTTTAACAGGGATCACATTTCAGTTAATTTTCAACACTTAAGAATAACTGTGTGATAATTACAGAATTAAACCAGTCATATTAAGTAGAACAGACAAAAAAAAAAAATACTATGAGGGATAATGTATTAAGTTGTCCATTAGCAGTCAGGGCTATGCTGATCAAGTCACCATTTCTCATAGTGTCCATTTCACTTCAGGAGGTTTCCTTTTTGGTGTTCAGTCAGTTGTCACCGATCAGGGAGAACATATGGTATTTGTCCCTTTGGGACTGGCTTACTTCACTCAGCATGATGTGTTCCAGATTCCTCCATTTTGTTGCAAATGACTGGATTTCGTTGTTTCTTACTGCGGTATAGTATTCTAAAGAATACATATCCCATAATTTCTTTATCCAGTCTACCATTGATGGGCATTTAGGTTGGTTCCAGGTCTTGGCTATTGTGAATTGTGCTGCAATAAACATTAGGGTGCAGACCGCTTTTTTCTTTATCAATTTAAACTCCTTTGGGTAAATTCCAAGGAGTGGGATGGCTGGGTCGAACGGTAGGGTTATATTCAGGTTTCTGAGGAATCTCACTTACTCCTCATGTAGGATCTCTGTCCTTAATGTGCTGTACACTGAGGCTTAATGCTATAACTAGTACTCAAACAGTATATTTCACTTTGTGTTTCTATGGGGGTGCAAACTGTTGAAATCTTTACTTAATGTACACTAAACTGATCTTCTGTTAAAAAAAAAAAAAAAAGAAAAAGAAAAGAAACTATCAATTCCCAACTTGACTCTCACTGGGATTAAACATGACAATAGGTCTGATCTGATTTCATCATCATTTAAAAAAAAAAATCATCTATTATTTTTCACTTTATGTTTCTGTGTGGGAACAAACTGTTGAAATCCTTACTTAAGGTATACTAAGCTGATCTTCTGTATACTAAGATAATCGAAAATGAATCTTGATGTGAATGGAAGGGGAGAGGGAGTGGGAAAGGGGAGGGTGGTGGGTGGGAGGGACGGTATGGGGGGGAAAGCCATTGTAACCCATGAGTCGTACTTTGGAAATTTATATTCATTAAATAAAAGATAAAAAAAAAAAAAAAAAAAAAAAAAAAAAAAAAAAAAAAAAAAAAAAAAAAAAAAAAAAAAAAAAAAAAAAACAAGTAAATAGAAGAAACAAAAACCCCTGATTTTAAAAATGGCTAAAGGATGTAAACAGAATTAATATCAACAAATACAGAAAAAATGGCCAACAGATATATGAAAATCTGCTCAGCTTCAATAATTATGAGGGAAATTGAAATTAAAACCACAGTCACCTCACAACTGTTCAGATGGCTACCATAAAATAGACAAGAGATGGTTGTTGTTAAGAGTATAGAGAAAGGGAACTTCTGTACTATGCTGGTGGGGATACAAATTGCACAGCCATTATAGAAAAGAGTATGGAGGTACCTTAAAAATTAAAAATAGAACTGTGATATGGGCTAGCAATTAATCCCTCTTTTGTGGATATATCCATAGAAAATGAAATCAGTACCTCATGGAGATATCTGCAGTCCCATGTTTACTGCAGCATTATCCACAACACCCAAGATAAGGAAACAGCTTGAGTGTCCATCAATGCCATATTATTCAGGCTTACAATTACAGAAGACTATTCAGCTTTAAAAACAAGAGATCCTGACATTCAAAGGAACATGGATTAAGCTGGAGGACATTTTGTTAAGCAAAATAAGGCAGACACAGAAAAAAAAAGTTACCATATGATCTCACTCATATGCGGAACCTATAAGAAGTAGAATACATAGAAACAGTGCAATGATAGTGACCAGGGCTTGGGCAATGGAGAGATGTAGGTTAAATGGTACAAAGTTGCAATTATGTAGGATGAATAAATACAGGGATCTAATGCTCAGCATGAGGACTACCCTTAATAATATTGTATTGTATACTGGAAATTTGCTAATGGATTTTTAACCCTTACCCTGCTCCTGTGCAAAAGGTAAGTAACTATGTGAGGATGGATTTGTCAATTTGCTTGATTCCACAATTACTTCACTATATACATATATACACACATCTATATAAAATATTGTTGTATGCTTTAAATATATACAATAAAGCAATAAGAAAATAAATTCTTAATAGAAATAAAAGACTTTGTTGTTAATAAATGCCAGATTTATTTTTTATAACCTCTGTTGGTATCCTTCCCTGTTTCTTTTCACATTTTTAAAATTCCAAGACTACAGAAAAAATTTTGACATGGGTCTTATTAAAAACAACCTTGGAAATAAAATATCTTTTCATTAAATATTTATTAAATGAATGAAAAATTGAATGAAAGATATGATTGATAAGAAATAGCGCAACTAAAATAGTAGCAAGTTCTTTAGTATTTGATATTTAAGAGCCATTCCATTTATATCTTTAATGTAACACATGATTTTAGTGATTCAGATTAGGTGCTTGCACTTAATGATTTTTTTCTGTCAGAAATGAGAGAAACCTAAATCTGTGTATATGAAATACATGAAACTTGTATAACTGAAATACAATCAAAACAAAAAATGATTAAAAAAAGAAATGAGAGAAACCAGGGGAGTAGTAGGGAAATTCTATTTGTATTAATTTTTCAGATTTTTTTAAACTTTTATTTAGTAAATATAAATTTCCAAAGTACAGTTTATGGACCACAATGGCCTCCCCCCCCCCAATAATTTCCCTCCCACTCGTACCCCTCCCATCTCCCGCTCCCTCTCCCATTCCATTCACATTGATTCATTTTCAATTATCTTTATATACAGGAGATCGATTTAGTATATATTAAGTAAAGATTTCATCTGTTTGCACCCACACAGAAACACAAAGTGTAAAATACTGTTTCAGTACTAGCTATAGCATTACTTCAGATTTTTAAAAATAACAAACCTATGATGTATTTTGAGCTGAAATTTCTTATTTTAGGGCAATTTCTTCAGAATCACTTATAAAAATGCATCTATTATTGGGTCAAGATCCCTACAATCCCTTTGGAAGCATTATCCCTAAAATAATGGCATGTTTTAAAACACCTAGGTACACATAATTGTGAATACATGTAAATAAATACATGAAAGTAAAACATTACATAGCAATTATAAAAACCACAGCTTAAGAAATCTGATTTTTTTTTTTTGTGGTAAACACAACAGTTATAGGTTTGAGAGAGAGCAAGAGATAGAGAAGATTTCTAGTCTTTCTAAAAAAAGGCATTACTCTCTGAGGTTACAAAGTAAAGTAAGAATGGATTCTTACTTCTGGACACAGAGTGGTAACAATGAGGCAACCTAAAACTATGTGAAGATGCAAATAATTTCTATAGTGGATGAATGACAAATCAGCCAAGGTTGAGGTAGAGGGTAGCATAGAATCACCTGCTCTCTTTAGGTCTACAACTCATTTATTTTGACTCAGTTCAAAGAGTTTAGGCACATCCTTGGATATCCTGCAGTACAGGGGTTATACAGAAAAGCTGACTTTCATCTATTGGCACTGTCATAGCTGCTGGGCACTACGGCCACTGTGATGAAGACCACTTTTGATGAAGGATTTGTTGCTCCCAATGCTAGAGGTGCTCCAGGGCAACCGTCTTCATTTCTCATTCCTTCAAGGGACTGCCTCAGTGGCAGAAGACTGCCTCACTCAAGAGAGAGATCCTTCCTATACTCACTGAATGATAACTATTATGACAGAATGGTCTGGCCATGGTGAACCCATGAGAAATAATTTTATGCAGGGAAGTTCCACTCCAGGGATCTTTATGAGGTCAGTTTAAGCTCAGATCAGTGCTCATGGGATACTCGTAATTTGGTCCTTTAAGTATGACCTCAGCCTATAGAAGCCAAGTGGGTAGCCAAAACAAAACAAAACAACAAACAAACAAACAAACAAAAAACCCCAGCTGACTGAAACAGCTCCCTGATAATGCACCTAGGAAAGCAGTGGAAGATGGCCCAAGTCCTTGGGCCCCTGCACCCATGTGGGAGACCAGGATGAAGCTCCTGATTCCTGGCTTTGGCCTGGCCCAAACTCAGCCAAGGTTGTGACCAAGGACATCTTTCTTTCTGTACATTTTTTTACCCATTCCTGAGCTATAATTATACCACATCATTTATGAACATTGCTTTAATAACAAGTAAGTGACAAGCCCTAAAAGACCACAGTGTTGAAATAGGAGGCAAGGTTAGAGCCTTAGGTAATATTCAGACACTCGTGCTTTAGGACATTTCATTCATGATCCCAGGTAATAGAGTTGTGTCTAGAGTGCTTTTCTAATTCATTCAAAAACACAAACCCCTGTTTATTCTAAGGTCTTTCTATTACTGAAAGGGAATATTTGAAACTTTTCAGCATGACATAGAATGTTCTCAATAGCCTAGACCTGACAGATCTTCTCTTCCACCTTTAACCCTAGTTATTCTCTTTCCACTATACAGGTAGGTACTCAGTCACCTAGACCATGGTTAAATATTTTATGCTCTTTCACATTCCTGTAGATTGTCTAATTTTCTTCCTCTGCCAGGAATACCCATTCTCACCCTTCCTCTTCCATCTCATTGCTGCCTGATTAGTCTTCTGTCCATCTCTAAAGATTCAGCTCAAGTGGGCCTTCTTTTCTGCAGTTTATTTTGACCCATTTCTGAACTATATTTATTTCTCCTTCATTTCTGCATATTGACTATCTTGCATTTGATTACTTCCAAAATGAATGTCAGACAAGTTGTCTTGAATTTCTTGGTGAATATGTCATTGGATATCCCACTTCATGCTGGACTAGTAGGGAAGAGCCATTTCAGTACCTTCTGACAATTGCACTCTGTTCTCAGTGCCTCCCAGCTTCCTGGCGAACAGCATAGGGCTGAGCCACTCAGTGCCTACAAATGATGCTATCTGTAAACCATGGATAATAGAACCTGATGCTAAGCAAATCATTCAGGAAAAATCAACCTTGTTTAGTGTGACAGTTTCCCTGACCATTTGAAAAGATTTAGGAGCAATGCTGTAGGACCAAGTCTTTTCCCAGCTGTAGCACTAGAAGCATGGAGGCCAGTCTTAGTACATTTCATTGAAGGGGGAAAAAACACTTCTCAGGTCTTCTAGCCTTATGGAGTATATTAATATAAAGAATGGATTTCATGCATTTCATAGGTGCAATTCTAAGTTGGAGCCAGCTCTTATCAGCTCACCAGCACTGGTTGTTGAATTTTCAGGACTTGTGTGAGCTAGTTGTTAAACATAGCCTTCATTAAAAATTAAATTGTACTAAAATGCGATAAATACGTAAAAGCTACAACTTCATTGTCATTTTATTATATTTAATTTTATCTATATTCTTGAGGTTACTTATATTTCTTTATCTGTATGTCAGAAATGCCATTTAATGATGGACTACAGTGTCTCAGTTTCCAAATCCACTTTCAGTCACATTAATGGGCTGAAATTGGAGATGGTAGGAGTATTGATACCATGGAAACCAGAAATACTATAATTCAGTGGTCCCCTCCTTACCTCTACACCACCTACAGTCCAGAGCAGTCATTAAACATTTACTAGCATATTGCATAGAGTCCTCATCAATTAGCCTTGATTACTCAACCTGTACTCTGAGTGGTTCCCTCACTATTCTTAACCATTTTGTAGTGTGACCTACATTGATGTCATGGGAAGTCTCACGGGTTTGACAGGTTGAAATTAAACAGGTTCCTAACAGTAGAATGTGATGCTTCAGGACAACCTGTCAATTAGCCTAGTGGGCTAAGGACTAATTTGCTCAAGAATAACCTCCATACATGGTTGAATACAAGAAAAAGATCTGGTCTCCTATAAAGTGCCATGGAAGAGTTTTAGTTCAATGCTTAAGGCAATTAATTTTGTTTAACCTGAAGTCTTAGACACCAGTCTTTTAATCATGCCATAAGAGGAACTGATGCTAATGACAACTAGGAAGACTAAACTGGCAGGATTAGACTGGAGTCAGAGTTCCAACATATTTTTCTATTGTATCCTGGCCCCTGGTCACAGTTGAGTAGGGGACTCTTCCTGAGATCAGATAGTTTTATTTTTATTTTTTGAAGATTTGTTCATTAATTTGAAGGTCAGAGTTACAGAGAGAGGGAGCAACAGAGACATCCTCTATCCTCTAGTTCACTCCCCAGATGGCTGCAATGGATTAAGCCAGGAGCCTGAAGCTTCATTTGGTCTCCCAAATGGATGGTAGGGGCCCAAGCAGCTGGGCCATCTTCTGCTGCCTTCTCAGGCCATTAGAAGGAGTTGAATTGGAAGTGGAGCAGCTGAGACATGAACCAAAACCCATATTGGATGCTGGCATTGCAGCCGGTAGATTTACCTGCAATGCCACAATGCTGCCTCCCTGGTCGGATGTTTTGAAAATCTCAGACTTCAAAAGTCCTGATCCTGTAGCCACTATGATTGCTCCATAATGGGAAAAGACAAAGAGGTTGCACATTTGCTTCTTCCCATTGCCATGGGTTTCCCTGACTGCTGCTCCAGCCATTCTATTGTAAATGCTGTTTGGCTATTTTTCTTGTTTGTAAAATACTCTCAATGTTACTAATACACATTTCATTTCATTTTTTCATTTACTTACCTGTATGTTTCTCTTTATTTCCTTTGGGGCACATTTTTTCACTCAACATATTCTTAAGTATCTACTCTGCACCACATGCTGTGGTGGGCTTTGTACACAGTGATGAATAAAACAAACTTGTTGTGCAGCCAATAAATACACGTTATAGGGAATCAAATTTAACTTGAACCAATCACAAAAAAATGACATCAATTAACTGAATCCTCTTCATATTGTCCCTTTATGTTGATAGATTTATTTCTATGTACATCATTAGAAGAATGTTCTAGTTGGCCATTTGGACTTTAAATTTTATTCCTTTTAATTTATCTTAGATACTGAAGTGGGAATCCTTTCTTAACAGGAAGCTATGCCTCTGCTTTTCCAGAGCTTCTAGTCTCAACTGCCTCTTCCGTCAAACAAAACATAATGAGGCAATCGGCTCCAGTACCATACTCTGACAGATCTTCTTACTGGGATCAGGATATCACTCACTCAGTCCACAACTGTGTCTTTGTTACAGCCAGCCTCTCACATGAAGCACCCTGTGTCTCCAGCAACTCATTTCCTTTCCATCCTAATCTCCACTTGAGATCCATTTCATTAATGAAACCTTATACAGCTCCCCTACTTGGTCTGCCTCTGCCAGGTTCTCCAGCAATCCTTCTCAATGGATCACATGGCGATCTTTCTCACTTATTCATTCACTCAGTCCAATTGGAGATTCAACACACAACAAAACATATTAAAGAAATATACAAAGTTACTTCAAAAAGTTCATGGAAAATGGAATGTAAAGCTGTTTATTTTGGTGCAAAAAACTTGAAATCCATGCATATGAAGGGTCTTCTAAAAATTCAAAGGAAAATGTGTACTGTGCATGAACTTCAAAAATTTTTTACGCTAAAGTAAACCTACCTTTTAATTTCTTTTTTTTTTTTTTTTAAATTTTTTGATAGGCAGAGTGGACAGTGAGAGAGAGAGAGAGAGAAAGGTCTTCCTTTGCCATTGGTTCACCCTCCAATGGCCGCGGCCGGCACGCTGCGGCCAGCGCACCACGCTGATCCGATAGCAGGAGCCAGGTGCTTCTCCTGGTCTCCCATGGGGTGCAGGGCCCAAGTACTTGGGCCATCCTCCACTGCACTCCCTGGCCACAGCAGAGAGCTGGCCTGGAAGAGGGGCAACCGGGACAGAATCCAGCGCCCCGACCGGGACTAGAACCCGGTGTGCTGGCGCCGCAAGGTGGAGGATTAGCCTAGTAATTTCATTTTTAAAAAGATTTATTTTATTTATTTGAAGTAGTTACAGAAAGAGGTAGAGACAGAAAGTGAGAGGTCTTCCATCTACTGGTTCACTCCCCAAGTGGCCACTATGGCCAGAGCTGAGTCTATCTGAAGCCAGAAGCCAGGAGCTTCTTCTGGGTCTCCCACGTGGGTTCAGGGGCCTAAGAACTTGGGCCATCCTCCGCTGCTTCCCCAGGTACAATAGCAGGGAGCTTGATCAGAAGTGGAGCAGCTGGGACTTGAACCGGCACCCATATGGGATGCTGGCACTGCAGGCTGGGGCCTTTAACTTGCTGTGCCACAGCACCAGCCCCTTAATTCCATTTTATATGAGCTTTTGGAGGACCCTTGTATCTACTAAGACATATTAAGAAAAAAATCAGAATATATGAAAAATAAGACCCAAGCAATAAGAAAATGTCAGGAAAAATTTTATTTAGAAATAATGCTACCATATCCTGAATAATAAATAAGTATAAGTTAAATTTTCAGCTCTTATCTTTATGGTGGCCAAGGGAGACCAGAAAGCACAGTTACAAGTTTTACAGTGGTCATAAAATAAAAATATACCAGATCCTAAGAAGAAGTAGGGTTTTCTCTTTAGCGTTAAACAACTCTTGCAGAGATCATTATATCATTTTGCTCATGGCTTATTATAAAAAGGTAATATCATTACTAAGATTATGGTAAAAATTCCATAAGGCTGCTTGTTATAGGATGCAAATTGGCACAAGCAATTCTCCAGGGTAATTAGTAACTGGGCAAAATCACATAACTAATGAACAGAATACATCTTGTATCCTGGCATCCACATAAATCTATATATTTTTAGTATTACTGCAGGAAGTATTGTGAAGCTTGGATTTACTCTCAGATATTACTATTTATTTTGGGCCTTAAATTTTAAGTTTCAAGATGTTTAGGTATATTTCATGAATGTTTTATATTGGTGGGCTCACCAAATCAAAAATTTTACTATAATAATATTAAACTCTTATTTTTCTCTATCACTTTCATTGTTTCAAGAGTGTACCATGAAGTTTTCCAAATGATCCATGGTATGGGATGATGTCATCACTCTGACAACCAATGAGATGTGTTGTTTAAAAATTTCTCAGGCTTGATTTTTAACATAATAAGTATAAATAACTAAAATCCACCTAAACAAAAGCTCTCTGGTATCTTCAACAATTTGTAAGACTATATAAAGTGACCTCAAGACAGAAAATGTCTAGGAACTGCTATTTTGTGTAGATTGCCAACTAAGTATTGAAAAGTGCTTTAAAAGTTACAGTGTGTGTTCTGGGACCTACTACTACCAAGTGATCATTCTAAACAGAGTTCACAGTTGACACTGCTGTATCAGTGGCCAGGGGTAGAAAGTCAGCTTTAAACACAGCAGTAGTAATATTACTTTAATAATATGCCAGTGTAGTGTAATTGTTTAAGGAAGATTAAAGAAAAGCATGTAAGAAAAGAGCTCCAAAAATTGATGGGGAGGTTTGGAGTTATTTGAGACCAAATGGAGTTCCGCAGACGGACTGCACCAACTTGTGTGGCAATGAGGGATCAAGGAGGGTGTACTGACTGGGGTCCAAGAATCACTGTCACCTCCAAGTACTGTCTGATACACTTTATAAGTAAATGTACAACAGGGAGTTAGGAGAGCAGTAGTAGTTGATGCTAAAAGGGCTCACAGTTCAGTGGAAGATGGCCCAAGTCCTTAGGCCCTCCCACCCTTGTGGGAGACCTGAAAGAAGCTCCTGGCGTTGGATCTGCCCAGCTTTGGCCATTGCAGCCATTTGGGGAGTGAACCAGCAAATGGAAGACCTCTCTCTCTCTCTCTTTCTCTCTGCCTCTGTTTCTCTGTAACTCTGCCTTTCAAATAAATAAATAATAAAAAATAAAAATTAAAAAAAAAAAGGCTCACAGTTGAAGTTTGGGAATTTCTGTTCTAGAAGTTGAGAAAACCAAAGTGACAGAATACACATACCTAGGAGATAGTTTTATGACATAAATACTGACAAAATATTGACAATATTCAGAAAAAACCATTTAGATGAGACATATAGAATTTTTTTTTTCCAATGAAAAGGGTTTCCAAATACAAAAAAGTAGTTTGGGGACTACAAAGGATTTCTTCCGTATTCTAAAGATGATTCAGGTACAGTGCTATGTGGAGCTGCGTAGGAGGAAAGCTGGACTAGATAAACAACCCCTCACGCTAAGCATCTGTTTATTGCCCATTTCCCTTTCCATCTTTCACTTTCAAAACTCTGCTTCAGAAACCAGCAGTTGAATTCCCAATTAGGAAGATCTGTCACTACTTCAGAGCCTCAAGAATAGCTATTAGCCTACTCAGTTCAAAAGGGTTTGGATCAAGTATCTGAAATCAGCGTCTATTTCCAGCTAAGGGAATTCCCCCACAAGTGGAAAATGTTTATGATCTCTTAGGGACTCACTCTAAATTCCGGTGCCCAGTTTTTACATTCCAGGACACTGCCTTCAGAAATCCCCTCTGGGGAGCCACTAATTTTTTGGCCGTTTAAGTACAGATGGGCCTCTGTGGGAGGTGGCTCTACCACTAAGGCCTAGAATCCAATTAGGGGTGTCACTTCTCCAGCTGCCCAGAGGTCAGCACAGGGCTTTGAGTATAGATGGTGCTCTGGAAACATGCATCAGATAAGTTGAATGTGTTTGTTTAAGCAGAAATAGTGACTTTGACATCAATATTTATATAGAAGAGCTTCTAAGAGGCAGTTTTCCTTGTCCTAATAACTTACATCAAAAGGAAAAACACAGAAAGTAAAATTAAAACAACATGCCGGCTCATCCTGGCATGCCCGCACCGTCGGCACTGGAGACAAATTTCAGTGAACAGTCCGCTTTATTAATGACCATGCACACCTTTTAAAGGGCAAGCAGAAGAGGCGTAACTAATTCAAGGCAACACAAATTCTATAGGATAGAGCCTATACCGGTGCCACTATGCTGCTCTAAATCAGCTTGAAGGACATGTAGGCTGCGGTAGCTTTCCTGATGGGCCTGGGCCACACTGGAAGCAGTTTACCTGATTGGCAGAAGGCAGGGGTGGGGGAAATGTGCCTGGGGCTCCTGCCACCTGCAAGCAACCAGGCTGTGGGGTCCCACCTGGGAGGCAAGGCACACTATGCCCTCTCAACCTCCTGCCTGGGCAGGGTAGTCAGACTCTCGCCAGGTACAGATCACCCACAACAACACTACAATACACTCATTAAATTAGTTTTTACTAATATGCTACTTCATACAGAGCACTTTGTCAGATGTGAGGGAGATTTATGAAACATGGAAGCTGCTGCCAGGAATTTACATCCAAGGAAATGGTAATATGGAATCATACTGCTGAAAATTTAAGTCCAACATTGATTGCTATAATTTTATAGTATCTACTATTCAGTAACAATATGCAATGCTTGCATAATTAGCTAGCATTTTAAAAGAATAATGTCTCCACCGCTTATTGCTTCTAAATTTCAAAATTATAGTATAACTTTGAGGGTATTGCCAGGTTTTCCACCTGGAAATTTCTCAGCCTTCATGGAGAATCTTAGAAATCATTTTCCTTTGATTATTGGCTTCTAGAGGGCGACTGATGCCCTTTCCTAATGAACCAGAACTAAACAATTTCTCTTTCTCAATGTATCCACCTGACATTATTTCATATTATTTGGCGAACAGAAATTTTCTGGAGTTTCAAAAATCTGTAGATGTCAAAAGACATGTTCAGTTCAACTGGTACCTTGGTTTAACAACCTGAAAGAAACTGGCAGCCACTGGCAGCCACTGTGGCATAGAGTTAGGCTGCTGCTTCTGATGCTGCACTCCACCTCGGAGTGTTCGGGATCAAACCTTGTTCCAGCTTCCCATCCAGCTTCATGGCAATACACACCCTAGGAGACAGCAGATGGTGGCCCAAGTGCTTGGGTATCTGCCACAATGTGGAAGTCCCAGATAAAGATCCTGGCTCCTCTATTCAGCCTGGCCCAGTCCTAGCGTTTTAAGCATTTGGGCAATGGGCCTGTGGATGGAAGCTATCTTTCTCTTCTCTCTGTTATTCTGCCTTTCAAATAAATAAACTTCCAAATAGCCTGACAATAAAATGCCTCACTTTTTATTTTCACTGATTTTAATGCATTTTTGACAAAGGTATATTTTCTAAGACATGATAACTAAATTCTACATCTTTAAAAAGAAAATCTGTGGAACTAGATTAGGAGTTCATCCATAGGGAAAGACCTGAGGGGCTCAAGGAAGAGTCCCTCTTTCTTCCCAAAATGTCCACATGAGCTGCAGGAGAAGAGAAATTTTACCATTAGCGATGAATTTATTTGGATGAATCATGGTCTTCTATTAAAATGCACATACACCAGAGATTGAGAGGTGTCACATTCAGAATAACCAGTCGTTAGTCAATGCACCTGATTCCTCCCAGAGGCCATCAGTTTAAGACAGAACTGGGTTTTGGGAAGGAAGGAAGAGGCCAAAATCTTGCCTTCTTTTAAGGAAGGCAAGCATGGTGAGGAGGGCACTAGGAGGGGACTGAGCTGGGCAGGCATGGGGACGGCCTGGAGACAGAGCAGAAGTATCCAACAGAACACCGTGAAGGCCCTTAGATGCTGAAAAGCTCCTTGCCAAGGCCGGCTTCTCTCTAGGTAGCACACCTCAGGCACAGAGGAGTCATCTGTGACACGATTCCCTCCTCTGCAGCATAGCGAAAGAGCAGCTCTTGATTCCTCACCATTCATCCCTTCCAGTGGCAGCTCTCAGAACATGTTAACTGGTAACGAAAGTGAAACAGTTAAAGGTCAAATATCCTCTGGTTCTGAATGGGAAAACCCCTCTGAGGAATGACAGAACAAAGTCCCTGACAGACAATTGCCTTGTAGGGGGTCAAAAGTTCAGTTCAGGAACTTAGCCACTGCCACTCCTTTGTCTGAAGGCAGAAAGCATCAGCCCCACTTCTGGGCATTCTCAGTGCTGTCAGCAGCCTGCGCAGCTCCTCCAGACAACACTTAACAACGTGACAGCTGTTTTCTCACCCGCCCGCCAACGCTGCTTAAACTTGTTGAGTTCCTTGCGTTCTTTTCAATCACAGCTGGAAGCTAGAGCTAATGGTAAATGATTCGGTTCTAGTGTTTTTCATTTTGATTGCAGAAAATGTACACTTGCCTAATGTGGAACCTGCTACACAGAGTTCCCCTTTAGAGACTGTGAGGTGGGTGGCCAACAGGGAGTTCTCTTCTGCTCAGATTTTACTGCGTTTAACTGGAAAACAAGTTGTGAGGCTTACATCAGGGAAATCAACTCTAGTCCCTGCAAACACACATACACACATACAAATCCACACACACACACACATGCACAGAACTATATGAAGAATTCCAAAAGCAAGGGCAAAGAATCAATTTACTCCTGCATGCCTGTGCACAGCCAAGCTAGTTCTGGGTACATGTACTATGTTTCTGCGCCTACAGATATATCAGGGTCACCTGTTAGAATGTCAAAAAGCATGCATTTATTGTTACTGTTTCTTACTATCAAAATCGTCTCTTTTTATGGGTGGTTGACATCACATTTCTCACAGTAAAGATTAACAAGCAAAATCCTGGAGATAATTATCTGTAATTGAACACTTTTTAGCAGTCTGCAGTTGCTTTGCAATCTGAATATGTGATAAAAGCTGATGATCCTTGATTGCTTTGAGAGACCAGTGGCTCTTAAATATTGAATGGTGTTTCCATTCACATCTCTATCCTCTCGCCAACACAACAGTCCTCCCACTGGAAAGTCAGAAAGCAATGGAAGGAGACTCAAAAACCATAGCTAGTAGCTAGTGAGTAGAAAACATTAGTTTTTTCTTTTTTTAAATTCATTCATTTATTTGAAAGTCAGAGTTACACAAAGAGAGCAGAGGCAGAGAGAGAGAGAGAGAGAGAGAGAGAGAGAGAGGGTCTTCCATCTGTTGGCTCACTCCCCAATTGGCCGCAACAACCGAAGCTGTGCCAGTCTGAAACCAGGAGCCAGGAGCTTCCTCCTGGTCTCCCAGTCGGTGCAGGGGCCCAAGGACTTGAGCCATCCTCCACTGCCCTCTCAGGCCACACAGACAGCTGGATCGGAAATGGAGCAGCCGGGTCTCAAACCAGCACCCATATAGGATGCTGGAGCCTCAGGCCAGGCTGTTAACCTGCTGCGCCATAGCACTGGCCCCAGAAAACACTAGTTTTTAAAAGTTCCCATATAGAACTCTCCCTCCAGAAACACTCTCCTTCCTTTCCACTTTTAATCTTAAGTCTAATTGATTACTGTTCTGGAATCTTTCTTTTTATTATTTTGAGACATTAAGTAGAAGGTAGAAGTCATCTATAGTGTACTAATTATACTAACTGCTTTGTGTGTTTTCAGGACAGAAGAATTAATGCTTATACCAGCTGCCACAGCTTAATTCAGGATGCAGAGCAATCATTTCTCACGTATTCTCACCTTCTCAGGTTGTGTCTCCCTCATCCAGTGATACCAAGATGTAGCCAGACATGCAACTCCAAGTAAACATTTATGAGGGAATGAGTGAAACAATTAGTTTATGTTGCCTTCCTCCTGTTCAGTTTCTTAATGACCTCTGGCTGACTCCCGGGTCTCAGAGTCATTCGCAAGTATTCTAACCCCCTTAGATCTGAAATTCTCACTATTATCTCTCTGTCATAGAATTTAATCATCTAGGTTCCATTTGGTCTTGCCAATTAAAAGTAACAAGTCTGATTATTTGCTACGTCTGGCTTGTGATTTTAAGACTCTTTACTTAGTCCACTCATATTGACTTAAAAGAACCACTTCACCTGTTTAATCTCATACCAGTTGTCTCTGAGTCTTCTTCCATGTTGCACAAACGACCGTTTAAAAATTCAGCATATATGGAGATACTCAATTAATCATGGAGAAAAAAATGAGTACCCAACTACCTATATGCATTTTACACTTTTTTTGGAAGTCAAAATAGCTCAGAGCTTTTTCATTTAAAAGGTAAAGATGTCGTTTAAAAATTCAGCATATATGGAGATACTCAATTAATCATGGAGAAAAAAATGAGTACCCAACTACCTATATGCATTTTACACTTTTTTTTGAAGTCAAAATAGCTCAGAGCTTTTTCATTTAAAAGGTAAAGATGTAAGCTGAGTTAATCTTTGTCTCCTCTCACAAAACCCTAACACTGTGAAAACAACAAAAAAGATGATTTAACACAAAGAAAGACAAAGCAAAGGGAAGCTTATAGAATTTTGTGTTTAGCCAAGGGTAATAGCAGAAGACTGAAGAGTGTAGAATAAACGTAGTAACTATACTTTTCATCTGAATTCCAAGCAGTATCTTAGAATGAATTATGAGGTTGTTTCTATGAATCTAGAAAGGAAACAATGGGTCATTGGAGCCATTGTGTAGTACAGGTCTACTAAGAGCAGATTATTACAGGAAATGCACTTCCTGTCCTTTCCTGAAAAGGTTAGAGGACATCTAATGTTTCTTGAGTCCAGTGAAGCAAGTGACAGCCTCTCATGATGTGTTCTGAGTAAAATATATTCCTGTGGCCTTAATAATCATAAAGGTAAGTGAATTCACGGGTTGTTAAACAAAAGACCCGATAAGCAAATTACAGAATCCTACATAGCTTGTGGCATTATCTTCAAGGACAGATTACAAAGTTTTGTTATTTGGTTTTGAAATAAAGGCTGTAGTAAAAGACCAAAAAGAAAAATAATGGAGGTGGGGGAGCATGCTAATCACATCTAAGGATGAAACAGAACTGGTGAATCTGTCATGAAGGGAAAACCAGCGGAGTTTCCAATCTAAAGATCTCATTTGGCTCAACCAGTGGACTAGGTGAACAAAACATAATTTGGAGAAAATACAAAATCACAAGTTTGGATTAAAATCCTCCTGCAAAAGTACAGGGCCCTTCTGATCACCATCTACCAGTGCCTGACCCATAGCTGCCAGTGCCATCGCATACGTTTTCCTGATTCTGCAGAAGCTGCGTCAGCATGATTTGACTCAGGGGAACCTTTTCCTTTCAAAAACAAGATTCAAAGCAGAAAACAGATTATGACCATTTTAAACAATACACACTTTAACACTGAAAATCCTAGTCTTCCAGATTCAGCCCTCTGAGATAAAGACAGATACATGGCATGGAAAAAAGACAAGTTCAGCCGGCGCCGCGGCTCACTAGGCTAATCCTCCGCCTAGCGGCGCCGGCACACCGGGTTCTAGTCCCAGTAGGGGTGCCGGATTCTGTCCCGGTTGCCCCTCTTCCAGGCCAGCTCTCTGCTGTGGCCAGGGAGTGCAGTGGAGGATGGCCCAGGTGCTTGGGCCCTGCACCCCATGGGAGACCAGGATAAGCACCTGGCTCCTGCCATCGGATCAGCGCGGTGCGCCAGCTGCGGCAGCCAGTGGAGGGTGAACCAACGGCAAAGGAAGACCTTTCTCTCTGTCTCTCTCTCTGTCAACTCTGCCTGTCAAAAAAAAAAAAAAAAAAAAAAAAAAGTTCATTCACAATCAGAAGGCAGACCCTTAGCCAATGGGCTCCGCTTCCTGGGTATTTCACAGTAAGGGTTAGATGTGTGACCACAAAGTATGGTGGAGGCTGGGTGGGATGGGAACAAGAGGCAATGGTGACTAGGTAATGTAGTCTGGCTCCAGGGGAAGGCACAAGGTCCCCTAAGCGTCTCATCTTCTTTGGTTTGTCTAAGGTCTTCCAGAGTCAGGGAAACTGTTTGTGAGAATAAGTTAAGTCTCTATTTCTTAAAAACAAAAACAAAACAAAAGAGCCAACTATATTCCCCTAAATTCATATTCCCAAATGAAGAAGAAGAGAGCAGAACCTTTGCCATTAAACCAAAAGATCAAGCAGATGTGTTTGCACAGTGTTCCCAGGAAGAAAGGGGGAGGAGCTTAGGGCACTGATAAGATCATAGCTTCAGTGTCTGGCTGATTTTCCCTGACCCTCTGGTCTTGGGAGCTCTGGACCAGAATTCAGATCCCTTCTGGCTTTGATGAGGGAAAAATAAAACAAAACCCAAGAGAGAAAGGGAGAAAAAAGAGATAATTTTCCTAGGTTATTGATATCATTTTTAAATTTATAACAACTGTGTTCAGATTCTTCATTTCTTGGTGATGGGCATTTTGTTGAGAGAAGAAAATCATTTCAATAAGATCCACAAACACTCCAATTTCTGCAGCATTTTAGCCTTAGATCATCCTCAGAAAGGAATAAAGTCTTAATGGGTTTTATTTCTTGCTTTTTTTTCTTATCTGTTTGTCCTTAAATATAGACACATGTTTTTCAACTTACCATATTCCAAAGAAAGAGATTCTGTTTAGAAATGTTTACTGCTAAACTCACAAATATCAAAGAAAAAACAAGCACAGGTGTGTCGCTCCCCCTCTTCGTGGAGGAACGACACAGGACCCTGCGCTGTTCTTTCATCTGCTCGGCCCTCCCCGGGTTTGCTGCTGGTTCTTCCCGGGTTGGCTACTATCCCTTCCACCTCCGTGGAAGGGCAGTTCCCCCTGGCCACATTCCCCACTTCCGCAGGGGAGCGGCACACCGCCGGCCGGCTCTCTCGGGGGCTGCACGGGTTCCCTTAGATGTTCCCCATAGATGTTCCTGGTGCATGCCGTCTCTCTCCTCCTTTATAGTCCTCCTCCGCCAATCCCAACTCGGCTGAGTACGCTGCTCTCCAATCAGGAGCAAGTCCTACAGTTAATTGGTTGAACTGGAGGCAGCTGTGCGGAAGCTGTTTACTTCTCTCCCAGCGCCATATTGTGGGAGAGCAGATGCATAGAATAAGTCCTAATTCGAGCAACTTAGTCTAGTCCGGATTGCTCCCCACAGATCCCCCTTTCTTTTTATTTTTTGGCGTTGATACGCGCCTGTCTTCGGTGTCCCGCAGCACACACTCTGCTGTACTTGCTAGAGTTGCCACAGGCTCTTACAAGTCCTATCAATCAGGAAAACCGAATCCGGGTCCTCTCTTCGCCATTGTGAGGAGGTTTTTAGGCGCTGATGCGTGCCTGTGTTCGGTGCCCTGCAGCGCATGCTCTGCTCTGCTAGAACTGCCTGCAGGTGTTTACAAAACCTATCAGGCAAACCGAATCCAAGCCTTCTCATTGCCGTATTGTGGGGGAGACTTATTAGTGTTGGTTCGTGCCTATCTTCGGTGACCTGCAGCTCATACTCTGGTCGAGCTTTGCTGGCGCTTACCGCCTTAAATCAGGCAGACCGAATCCAAGCCTCCTAATTGTTGCATTGTGGGGAAGCTTTACTGATGTTAATTCGTGCCTGTCTTCGGTGACCTGCGGCGCATAAGCTGCTAGCTGCCCGCAGGTGCTCATCGCCTCACTTGATTAGGCAGACCGAATCCAAGCCCTCTAATTGGCATGTTGAGGGGAGGCCTTATTTTTCTCTATTTCTCTATCTCCGGGCATTCCTACCTCTCCCATTTCACTTCTATCTTCCAGCATTCCCATTTCTCTTTTACTTCACTTCCAAACTTCTGTTTTCTCTTATCCCCGCGGCTTCCCGGCGCCTCGCCCTGCCGGCAGCTTCACGGCTCCGCGCAGCTTCCCGGCGCCTCGCCCCGCCAGCGGGCTCCGCCCCGAGGCTGCTTCTCCGCGCCTCGCCGGCTCTGAGCCGCTTCAGCCCGCGCCTCATCTGCGCGGCTTCCCGGCTTTGCGCGGCTTGGCTCCGCGCTCCGCGGTCTCCACGCCCTTCGCGTCTGAACCACGGCCTACACCAGCGTTCCCTATCTATTCACGCCCCGTGCTCTCTCTGCACGCGGCGGCTTCCGCGAGTAACACAGCGTAGCTTGCGTCTCCACCACTAGGATTTATTCTAAGTTCCCCGGGCTAGCCTGGCGAATTCAACCCAGCGTACGTCTCCGCCCCACGATTTGGCTTCCCGTCCTTTGCTCCCCGGGCTAATCAGACGGATCCCAATCTGGCTTGTGTCTCAGCTTCTGGTTTTAACTTTTCGCCCCCTATTCCCGGGCTAACTTGAGAATCCCAAAGTGGCTTTCGTTTCCGCCTTGGCCTGCCCCCCGCGGCTTCAATTTCCCTAACACTTTTCTCTACCCGGTATGTTTCCCCAAGCTTTCCTCCAACGATATTCCTCCCTCATTTCTCCTGGCCTCTCCCCACAGTCCGCGTCCGAGTCTGTTTGTTCTAGCTTTCACTTTCGCTTTCGACCTTAGAGATTTCTCCCAGCTTCCCCCCGTAGTCTGCATCCGAATCTATGCCTAGGCTTTCAATAGCTTCCTCCGGCACCCTTTTCGTCCGGCTTTTCCCTAGGCTGTTTGCTAGTCTCTCTCTCCGATATTTTCCCAATTCTTCCCGTTTCTTCCCTCCTAAGTTTCATATCCGTCCTAAGTTTCCTATCCGAGCTAGGTTTCCTATCCGAGTCACGGCACCATTATGTCGCTCCCCCTCTTCGTGGAGGAACGACACAGGACCCTGCGCTGTTCTTTCATCTGCTCGGCCCTCCCCGGGTTTGCTGCTGGTTCTTCCCGGGTTGGCTACTATCCCTTCCACCTCCGTGGAAGGGCAGTTCCCCCTGGCCACATTCCCCACTTCCGCAGGGGAGCGGCACACCGCCGGCCGGCTCTCTCGGGGGCTGCACGGGTTCCCTTAGATGTTCCCCATAGATGTTCCTGGTGCATGCCGTCTCTCTCCTCCTTTATAGTCCTCCTCCGCCAATCCCAACTCGGCTGAGTACGCTGCTCTCCAATCAGGAGCAAGTCCTACAGTTAATTGGTTGAACTGGAGGCAGCTGTGCGGAAGCTGTTTACTTCTCTCCCAGCGCCATATTGTGGGAGAGCAGATGCATAGAATAAGTCCTAATTCGAGCAACTTAGTCTAGTCCGGATTGCTCCCCACACAGGTGGAGAAGTTAGTTTTACGCAGGGAGCCCACTTTTTAATGACCTTTGGGTTCAGCATTAGAAATGGTGAGATTGACCTCCTGTATCCTCCTGTATCCGACGACTCAATATTTTGACCCTAGACCCCCTTCCCTTTCCATGTTATTTATAAACTATTTTTCCAACAAACATCTGCTCTCCTCAGTGCCACGTGTTTGGGCTTTTTTTAGTCATACATTCTGCACCTTCATCAGCTTTGGCTGTGGTCCCAGCCCTCTGGCTCAGATACGTTTCATGGCCTGGCAAGAAGGGCCCTTTGAGGTCACTGGGGCCCTGGGAGGAGGGATGAAGGCTGGAAAGACATCCCAAAGACATCTCTCACTCAGCCCTGATAGATCACTTTTTTCTTTGGATTGTGACGTCCATGAAACTTTCATGTTTCACCTGGATAAAACTGAACAACTAAGGCCAAATACTGGTGAAGTAAAAGAAGAGAATTGGGCAGATTGAACTTCTCTTCTGATAGCCCATGTGACACCCCCATTTCTGAGTTCCACAACACTGATTCTGGTTTTTTTTCTTTAGTTTTTATAATAGTTTACACTCAGAGAGCATTTATGTGCAGGTAGTTTCGAAAGTTTTTTTTAACACATGTTAACTTATTCAATCCTCATGTACTAGGCATTATAATTGTACCCTTTTGTATGTGAGGAAACTGAAGTACAGAGACACAAAGTGGTTTCCCTGTGTTTGCACAATTAATGATGATAGAGCCAGGATTCAGTATGGCCTGTTCTCTTAACCATGTTCTGTTTTCTTATCCCCATGCTACACAGGCACCTGCGATACTAGCCAGCTTAGCACTGCTACCCTACATATTCTTCTTTCTCAGTCTTACTTATGTTTGTTAAAAGCAGTACCTTGGTATATTGCTTAGTATTTATTCATCAAAAAAGAAAAATATAGTTGTTCTTTGGTATCCTGAAACTTTAAAGGCATTAACATTTGAGAGATAATTTTTTTTCAATTTTGATTTAATACCAGGAAATTATAGCAAACTAAAAAAAAAACTGTACAGCACAAGATGTGAGGCTATACTTCTTGCAGCCTGCAGGCTTGTTGGTGCTTGGGTGTCGGAAAGGAGCACAGGAAGTTACATGGAACATTCCAGGCATCGGGTGTGGGTAAAGCCCGACTGCCTGGAGCTGTACCTTCGGCCATTCAATGGCATATGTCACACACCAGAAAAATGTGAACTCACACACCATGAATAAAATAGCATCATTTACATAAGTATATTTGGTTTACAAAATGTTTAACCTAGGGTCCATTTAACTATGACAATTTAGGGTTTGGATATAGAATATTTGTGAATTAGAAAAACCACAAGAGAGAACACCAGACTGAAGGAATCTGAACAGTGTCCAAATCAGAAGGGAAGACAAAGCACCATTCATGCAAGCAGTAGAATAACAGATCCCACTGATAGCTGTTTACTTTTAATTCACACTGTTCATTTAAAATATTCAGGGGCTTCAACTGTCATACAAATCGAGGGATAGCTCAGAGAATTGGAAAGATCTTCCAGGAACCCTTCGGATAAGCCTGTTCAACTGAGGCACACACCTAGTAGTATCCTGGTTTTACATGCACTATTGAGGCCTACAGGTTGCTGTTTACTTGGCCAATGTAACAAAGTTTAAAAAAGGCAGGACAGGGAACTGGAATTTAGATCTTATTTTTTACTTTTTCCACACTATATCAGTGACACTGAGGGTTAAAGTGGGTGTGAGACACAGAGCACCTCTCCTATATACGTGGAGTCATTATTTTCTACCATCACAGGGAAAGAAGGCAGTTATAGGTGAGTGTGCATATGCATGCACTAGCATTCATGTATGTGCATATGTGTGTATGTATGTGTGCACATGCATGTTTGCATTCTAGTTAAACTGAATATGTTGCATGACAGAACTCCAATAAAAATCAAGATGAAACAATGGTAATAATAAAAACCAGCCAAATTAAATCCCACATTGTTTATACTTCCTAAGGGAAAATATGTTAACAAAAATTATTTACAGGGATATTAACAATCTTGGACTACAACTTCTACTCTGCTGGTTAATATAATTAGTTCACCTAAAGCTTGCAGAAGTATGTGGCATCCACATTGTGAAATCCAGTCTCAATTTCCCATAAGGTGTGTGTTTTCTGCTGTCTTTACCTCCTACCCAAACATAGACTTTGCCAAGCTCCTCTGCTAAAAATAACTGGAAACAAGAATATTAAAATAAGTAATTGGGGATTGTGCATAGACACACTGATTATTAAAAATTCACTAAAAGAAAAACTGAATGATTTTACTATGAATATAATGTCATTTACCTGGAAGTTATTATTTATTTCCTACTACTATTTCCTAAGTACAAGACAAACAACTAATAAACACAAAGTAAACTCTAAAGAAGACATGAGGGCTTTCCACCAGCCAGACCTGATCTCTAATTCTAGATTTTTGACTTGTTGTATAACATAACACAGTGCTCTGAAACTCAACTTCAGTGACTCCCGTGTAAAAGTCCACTGCAAGGCCGGCGCCGCGGCTCACTAGGCTAATCCTCCGCCTAGCGGCGCCGGCACACCGGGTTCTAGTCCCGGTTGGGGCGCCGGATTCTGTCCCGGTTGCCCCTCTTCCAGGCCAGCTCTCTGCTATGGCCAGGGAGTGCAGTGGAGGATGGCCCAGGTGCTTGGGCCCTGCACCCCATGGGAGACCAGGAAAAGCACCTGGATCCTGGCTCCTGCCATCGGATCAGCGCGCGGCCGCCGCGGCCATTGGAGGGTGAACCAGCGGCAAAAGGAAGACCTTTCTCTCTCTGTCTCTCTCTCTCACTGTCCACTCTGCCTGTCAAAAAAAAAAAAAAAAAAAAAAAAAAATTAAAAAAAAAAAAAAAAAAAGTCCACTGCATCACTTCAAAGATCTTGGATAGATACAGGAACAGCACATCACTGAAGGACAACATTCAGAAATTTGTGTGGCTATTTCACTTGGTGACTGGAAGTAAGTAACCTGTAAGGTTTTTATTTTAATTTATAATACATTATTTATTGCAAGATTTGGAAAATCCAAAGCTTGCAGGAGGTAGAGGAGAACTGCATTCTTTGGCATCAAGTAGCATTTGGGAAAATGATAGAAGAAAGAAATTAAGGACAAGGAAGTAAAAATATCCCAAGGTATTTTTTCCAGGTAGATTGCTGAACCCTGGAAAAAGCCCGTGAATAGGTGCCACTGCTTTTATAAAGCTCTGCTCTCACTGTAACTTGTGTGCTAACAGTGCTTCACAACTTGAGACTACCCTAATGATTTCTGGCATAGCTGTGTTCCGTGGACATCCTGGTGGAGACCTGCTTTGACCTTTGTGAGCCAGCCAACTCACCCTGGCAACTCCCCAGGTGCCCTAGTGAAATATTTTGCTGCTTGTCAGCACTCCCACTAGAGGGCAGCAGGTGGAAAGGAGAGATGTCAGCGGGATTAATGTCGATGCTTGGCAGTAGCAGCTGTCAAGTGTGGTGCGAAGTAATGGGGGACTTAGGGGCAAGCTGCTCGAGTGGAAAAGGTGAGAGCTTGAGCCATTTGTGGGTTTCCATTTCTAAGTAAAGCTGCAAATAATGCGGAGGAGTTCAGCAGCAGCAGGAAGTTGGAGCAAGGTATCCCAAAACAGCTAATCTTCAGACTCCGGTTTAGAGCTCTCCTAAAACTAACTGATGGGGCAACCAACCATAAAATTGACTGAGAGAGCAACCAACCAGCCAGTCAATCCAACTCACTCATAAACTCCCTCCAGGATGTCTGTCCAGATCCTCTGCATAAGCACCTCTAAGTATGGGGTTTGGAAATCTGTATTTTTCAAAAACCTCCCAGTTCATTCTAAGGAACAGCCAAGGTTGTTTCCATAAGGACCTCTTAGGTCCCTTCCAACTCTCAGAATATTAATTTTAATTAATATTAACTAAAATAATGAATGCAAGCAACCTCTAAAATAACTTGTCTATTCCTGTAGCAACTTGTTTTGAGAGAAGGAAGAGGCAGAAGCAACTGATGTTGCTGCGGTATGCGCTGCAAATTAGTTTTCAGAATGCAGTGACAGGCATAATCTCTTACCCTTCCAATATTAACAACAAGTTTGATAAATAGGAAGATTTTAAAATCACACTGACAACTGGGGAAACCAGGCTGCTGCAAGACTGCCTACAGTGGGAGGTCCAGAAGCCATGACTTGGATGTCAATTTACTACTCTCCATCACAGTGTGCAATGCTTTTTCAATTCTGTTCTTACTCTGGATTTATACAAAACATTTTCATCACATAATTTAGTGGAAAGAATAATGGCCAAATCCAAATTATGGGAGGAACAGGGATGGAGACAGGGAAGCCAATGAGCCCATCATAATCTAGTCTTCCAGTGCTCCAGGAAGAGGGAAATACTCCTTGGTAATTTGTGAGGAAAACGAATAGGGTGCATGAGTTAGGTACTAACTCTGTCACATGAGAGGGCAGAGTGATTTCATAAGGGTCTTATCAACCTCATTCATAGACCTCTGCTAACAACCACACTGCAGTGAAGGCAAAAGCAGACATTTCCTGGTTTTCAATGTTCCAAAACAGATTTTTTCCATCGATTCAGTCAACGTTGCTATTTGCTGACAAAGGCTAATCTATGGAGGAAAACATACCATAGCAGGAGCCTGCACCTTGTTCCTGGTCCTATCAGTAACCACTTCAATTCCTAGGTAAATTCATGTAATCCTCAACCCTCTAGGCCTGGGCTTCCTCAGTAAATGGATACAGTTGGTCCTGAAGCTTTTGGTCAGAAAGGACACAAAGATACTTGGTTTAGTTTCAAATTATTTTTCATAGGTTTCTAACACTTAAAACCTATCAGATTTGATAAAATATTCAAGATCAACATGTGGGTACACTCAGATAAGGAATGAATAAAACAGTCTTCCATAGCCCTTTCCACCTTGAAAATACTAGGTCTTTATTTCTTTTGTAGCCAATTGTCTGTCTCACCTGTGTGCCCTCTCCACTCCTCCCACTAAAAACAATTTCATGACAGCAGTTTTTGTCCCTCTTGTTCACTGAGTCATTGCATGAACTTAGAATAGTACCTGACATACATCAGGTGCTCAACAAATATTTTTGAATAAATTAATTTCTCATAATGTTATGAATAGTTCCAAGTGAAGAAATCTTAAGACACCCGCTCAATGCAGAGATAAGACATGACTGAGTTCCTGCTATAAAATTAGTCCCTGCTTTATAAATCATAAAACAGCTTTGATAGTTGCCACATTATGCAATTGACATATATGTGGTGCTTTATGTGCTATGCTTGTTTCTTATATTGTATAATAAGGCTGAAACTAGTGTAATGTTGGGAAATTTTTCACAAGAACCAACAATGTACCAAGAGATCCACCTGTCAGCTGTTTGTATCACTTGTAATGCTTAAGAAAACAGCATGGCCTGGTTATTTTAAAGGCATGTGATAGTTCAGTATGTGGAATGTTCCATATTGATGTAACCTTAAATACAACAGATTGATTCCTCTGGTAGGAAAAACTAGATCTTAAGATTAATGAAATTTAATCTCATATCAATTACTCTAATTTCAACAGCTGGATTTTCACTTATCACACTCTCCCATGTTTCTTTTATTAAGTGCTTATGGATGTCTCCTATTTGCTCTGTCAGCAATTAATTCTCTAGGCTGTTGAGGGAGAAATGACAGGAAGCATTTGTTGTAAGCACTCAAATGTGACTGCATTCATGGGGATTTGTTAACTGATGTTTAAGTTGTTGAATTCCTGATAAACAAGCATGAGTGACAGGCTTTAAGGGTGATCTTCCAAAACAAATGTGACTCATAACCATCAGAGCAGTACATGCTAAAGCTAACAACTCTGAGAGCCTCTGGAACATGGAACGGATCAAATTGCAGGGGCAGTTTAAAGCAGAAAATAAGGCAGGCAGCCATTAAAGTCAATGTGGCTCAATCAGACACATCAGCTTTTATGTGGGATTTGTGAATAAATACTTAATCATGAAGTTTGCAGAGTCTGGTACTTTAGTGATGGTCAATCAAACTTCCTTGGAAATTACATAAGCAGAATTATCTCTTCTCTATATTCAATGTCAGATTTATTGCTTAAAACAGGTGTACACGATGCTCTTTTTCTTTCTGAATCAACAGAACTGAAACAGACTTAATTCTTCTACTTGAAGGATCTACTTAGGACTGCTCTACTTAAGGAAGTCCAGGTCAGACTTGTTTTTATTAATTTTGTTCAACTGTTTGCTGTTACTGGAGCAGGTATGAAAATAGTCAGGGCAAACTAATGGTGGTCTATGACAACTTCACTTCAGTTCCTCATTCACTTTTTTTTATTAAGATTTTAGTAATTTGAGAGAGAGAGAGAGAGAGAGAGAGTAACATACAGTCTTTATCCCCTGGCTCACTCCTCAAATGGCTTCAACAGCTGGAGCTGGGCCAATCTGAAGCTAGGAGCCAGGAACTTCCTCCAGGTCTCCCACATGGGTGCAAGGGCCCAAGTGTTTGGGCCATCCTCTACTGTCTTCCCAGGCCATAGCAGAGAGCTGATCGGAAGAGGAGCAGCTGGGACTAGAACTGGCACCCATATGGGATGCCAATGCCACAGGCAAAGGATTAACCTACTGCGCCACAGCACTGGCCACCCTCCCCCCCCCCCATTCACAGTTGACAGCACATTAAGAGTGCTCCCAAGAAACAATAAATCTAAGGCTGTGCTCTATACTATTAGCATGCATCTGAAATATTTTTGCCAAAATGGCAGGAATATATAGCACTGAAGGAAAGGGCATTAGTAATGATTAGTCAGTTGGTAGCTCCTATTAAAGAGCTTCACTTGTATGATCTAACTGGATCAGAAACAGCCTTTCCTTTCTCAGGATTCCCACAACAATTTTGTATGCTATATACATACATTCATTATGTCTCACATATGCTTTCTTTTTCTTATAATCTCTTTACCCGGAAACCTTTGTACCTCCCAAGGTTAATTTATTTATGGGTTGCTAGCACCTGGCTCAAAAAACAAAAACAAAAACAAAAAACAACCTAACATGAATGACTGAACAAGTGAACCAGTGAAAAGAAATGTACCATAAGTATATGTTTTACTTAATAAAAAATTTATTTGTTTACATTTTAGTTGAAAGGCAGAGAGACAGAAACAGATATATAGAGAGATCCTCCATGCACTGGCTCACTCCCCTAAAGGACCACAGAAGTCAAGGCTGGGCCAGGCCAAAGCCAGGTGCCTGGAACTCCACCCAGGTGTCCCATGTGAGTTTCGGGGACCCACGCAGGGATTCATCATATGCTCCCTTGGAGGATATGCACCAACTGGAAGCTGGAGCAGAAGCACAGTAGCCAAGACCTAAGTCAGGCACTCTGATATGGGATACAGACTTGCCCAGTGCAGACTCAAGCCACTGTGCTAAACACTCAGCCTTGAATTGCTTTTAGAAACTCCTAACCATGTTTTTTCTAACTTAATCCCCACAACAATCCTGGGCACTGTGAGATCAATATGCAATCACTGAATGTAGATCAGTGGTCCGCAGTGCAGCACTTAGCAGTGTCTGCAGACACTTGGGGTGTTACAGCGGAGGAGGGGGTACTACTGGTGGCTATTAGGTAGAGGTCATGGGTGCTACTGAACATGCTATAATATACAGGACATCTCCCACCACAGAAAAATGACCTGGTTTAAAATATCAACATTGTCAGAGTTGAGAAATCCTTATCTGGACCCTCTACCTCTGAAAACTACTATAAACATAAGTTCTGTGAGCTCCTTTCCAAAAATAGTTTTCTGATTATGTATATCTTGAAAGAAATTACCTAGTGAACCATGAAGCTACTCCTTGTATTGAGTCATCTTTTCTAAAGACATACAAGCAAACTAACCAAAAAGTATGAGTAGCAAGTTCATGGTTTAATTCTTAATCACTGACCCAGGGTGAATGTTTGGTTTGCCAATCCTGTTTCTTTAGAAAAGGCACTTGGGTGCAGCTAGCACCTGGGTACTTACTTCCATGCATTTCAAGAAGAAAGAATTCATTGTTAGAAAATTTACAAGTTCAGCTGTTTCTTATGATTAATGCTCCTAGGAGACCAGCTAGAGAGGATGAGACAGATTTAAATATCAGCTGTTTAAAAGAAACCCCAGAGTCAAAATATTGGTCAGTTAATTCTATCTTTTGCCAGGGACATGGGTGGAATAAGCATAAATTGATAGCTGTATAGCCATGTAAAGAACAATAAAAAGGTAGCAGAAATCTCTTTTGTTTGTTACAACTGAACATCTTTCTATGACTTACTAACATAATTCCCTGAGAATGTATAGTGGAGCAACATATTTAGATAATTTTATTATTCATTTGCTAGCAGTAGCTTGTATATCCCAGTGAATATCAGTTCTAAGAATAGACAAGTCCACATATACCAAGGAGAAGAAAGGGACCTCAAGGATCATCTTGCCTGTTGTTTTTTTCTTTTAAAAAAATTGCTGAGTTATTTGTTCAAATAAAATTGCATGTGGAAATTCATTGGGTAAATAAAAAAATTATCATATGAAATTGCATGGTCATAGGTGAGACACAAGATTACCTAAGTCCGGCGCCACGGCTCAATAGGCTAATCCTCCACCTAGCGGCACCGGCACACCGGGTTCTAGTCCTGGTCAGGGCGCTGGATTCTTTCCCGGTTGCCCCTCTTCTAGGCCAGCTCTCTGCTATGGCCCGGGAAGGTAGTGGAGGATGGCCCAAGTGCTTGGGCCCTGCACCCCATGGGAGACCAGGAGAAGCACCTGGCTCCTGGCTTCGGATCAGCGCGGTGCACTGGCCGCAGCACGCCAACCGTGGCGGCCATGGGAGGGTGAACCAACGGCAAAAGGAAGACCTTTCTCTCTGTCTCTCTCTCACTATCCACTCTGCTTGTCAAAAAAAAAAAAAAAAAAAAAAAGTACCTAAGCAGGTAACCTCTGCTCACCACACCTGAACCTTAGCTCTGTCTGATCTGGTGACTCATTTTACTGTTGGATCATTGATCATTGAAACTGGCATAAAGTATTTTCTCAAAACAGCAACGAAATTTCCCTTGTTTCTCCTCTCTTGAAGAGAAGGTACATAAAGTGATTAGCCTTTATAGACAACCCAACTCAACTAATACCTGTACTTTGTATTTTACATGCTATCAAGATTCTCATGGATGACTTTCTGAACAAGGATGAATGGGAAATGAGCTATATATGCACAATGGAATACTGCTTGGTTTTAGAAAACAAAGGAAAACTTATCACTTGCAATATGCATGAATCTGGAGTATATTATGCTACATAAATAAGCCAGATACAAAAAGACAAATACTGCATTATCTCACTTATATGAGAAATATGAAAAAGTCAAATTCATAGAACTGAGGTTAGAATGGTGATTACCCAGGGAGGAAAAGGGGGAGACACAGATATCTATCAATTTTCTGGCTTGCTCCTCAAATGCCACAACAGCAGGGACTAGACCAAGTGAAAGCCAAGAGCCAAGAACTCAATTTGAGTGCACATGTGGTGTCGCTCCCCGTCTTCATGGAGGAACGACACAGGACCCTGCGCTGTTCTTTTGTCTGCTCAGCCCTCCCCAGGTTTGCTGCTGGTTCTTCCCGGGTTGGCTACCGTCCCTTCCACCTCCGTGGAAGGGCGGTTCCCCCTAGCCACTTTCCCCGCTTCCACGGGGGAGCGGCACACCGCCGGCCGGCTCTCTCGGGGGCTGCACAGGTGTTCCTTCAGATAGATGTTCCTCTTAGATGTTCCTGGTGCATGTTGTCTCTCTCCTCCTTTATAGTCCTCTTCCACCAATCCCAACTCTGCTACCCACATGCTGAGTACGCTGCTCTCCTCCAATCAGGAGCAGGTCCTACAGTTTATTGGTTGAACTGGAGGCAGCTGTGTAGAAGCTGTTTCCTCCTCTCCCAGCGCCATAGTGTGGGAGAGCAGATGCATAGAATAAGTCTTAATTCCAGTAACTTAGTCTAGTCCGAGTTGCTCCCAGTTGCTCCCCACAATGTGGGTGGCAGGGACCCAATCACTTGAGCCATCACCTACTGCTTCCCAGGATGTGCATTAGCAGGAAGCTGGGACTGGGATCAGAGTTAGGACTTGAACATAGGTAGTACAATAAGGTATGTGGACGTCTCAAGCAGTGTTTTAAATGTTCTCACCATAAATAAAAAAAATAAGTACATCAGCTGACGGTATGTTAATCAGGCTGATTTAACCATCCCAAAATGCATACATATCACATTTTACACAATGAATATATACAATTTTAGTCATTTATAAAAAGATAGGAATATAAGAAGTTAAACAATTTTCTGTCACAGAATTGAAACTGATAAAACTAAAACTTATACCTACATTTTTTTAAAGTTTTTTAGTTACTTGAAAGGCAGAGTTACAGAGAGAGGAGAGGAGAGGGGAGGGGAGGAGAAGGGAGGGTTGGGGAGGGGAGGGGAGGAGATCCTCCATCTACTTGTTCACTCCAAAAATGGTCAGAAGGATGGGGCTGAGTCAGTTCAAAACCAGGAGGCTGGAACTCTATCCAGGTCTCCCACATGTGTCGCAGGGACCCAAGAAATTGGGCCATTTCCTCTGGAGCTGGACTGGAAGCGGAACAGCCAGGACCCAAACCAGCGCCCATATGGGATGCTGGCATAGAAGGCCGTGGCTTAACGCACTGTGTTATAATGTCGGCCTCTATACCTATAGTTTTTCATTCCCAAGGCTGCATTTTGTTTCTCATACTATTTTACCATGCTACTGAAACAGAATTGGCCTTCTTCAATATGATGGATTTTTTTTTTAAAGAGAATTATTTATTTATTTGAAAGTCAGATTTACAGACAGAGGGAGGGAGAGACAGAGAGAGGGAGAGCTTCCATCTGCTGGTTCGCTCACCAGATGGCCTCAAGGCCAGGGCTGAGCCAAGCCAAGGCCAGGAGCCAGAAGCTTCATGCAGGTCTCCAGTGAGGGTGGTAGGGGGTCCAAGTACTTGGGCCATCTTCTGCTGCTTTTTCCCAGGCCTTTAGCAGGGAGCTAGAAGTGGAGCAGCATGGACACACACTTGAGCCCATATTGGGTACCAGCATTGCAGGCAGTGATATAAACTGCCATATCACCCCAATATGACTGATTTTTAAAACTGGCATCTCACCATGGCTCCTTCAGACTGAATATCTCCTGTCCCTTCACATGATTTCCCTAAGGGTCTTTACCACTAGCACTGTTTTTGCTTGTGCCCCTTTAATCACGATGTGCAGAACTCACCACACTTCTAGAAATTTGGCCAAGGCAGTCCAGAGGACTGGCATTTTCCTTGCTCTAGGCTCTCTACCTCTATTAACTCAGTCTGCACTAGCTTGCTTTGGCGGGACACCATAGCAGGTCAGCCGTATTACACTTGCATTGAAAACACCTTTAAGTCTCACTGAGTACATGTTGTGCCAGGACCGCTATTTCTTTCCTTTGTGAAGTTGATGTTCTTAAACCTAGATACAGGAGTTTATATTTATCCTTATCAAACTTTCTGTTGTTAGTTTTCATCCACTACAGTAGGCTGTCAGGATATGCTGATTCCTATGGCTGCCATTTAAGCACGTTGGCTATCCTTATCTTTGCACACCCTGCAGACCTGGTGAGCAGCACTTCCTTGTCATCATACTGTCCACAGACTAAAACCAACATGCCCAGGAGAAAGCCTATCCCAGTGGCCTGCAGACGGCCTGACGTGAGGAAATCCCTTCCCAGGCAGCACATCTGAATCTAAGAAATGACAATTAGTAATAATTTTGAAGATGAAAGGGATAGATTAGAATGGTTTCTTCAAAAATTTTTATTTGTAGTTGAGTTAGTGAGCTCAGAGAAATTAAGAGCTTTTCCTCATAACCACGGAGTTGATTGCTGACAGGACTGGGTTCACAGCACACAGCTATTGTGATTGGTTAATATTTTTCCATCACATCATGAAACAGATCACTAAGAGCAAAGAAGACATCCTAACTTTATTTTAAAACAAATTCTTGATATAATCTATTTTTCTGACAATGTTCTTTTTCTAAGCTATTAATAAGAGAATAAATTCCAGTGAACTGAAGATTCTAGTTCTCATAAGCTTGCCTCCACTGTCGTTAATTTGTGAGGATAAATCCTAACAGAAAGATGGTACGAGAACAATGTTATATCTGATACACGTCCTATATACAAATGAGGAATGCTAATCCTACAAGGATTGGAAGTTTTTGTAAGAAGGCATATATTTAGAAACAGGCTTTAAAAGTGCCTGAGGTAGTGCATATATGTGATAGAAACCTATAGAAATGTTAGAGAGGCGAGGGGGCTCCCTTTTGCTTTGAAGCCTCTGCATTTATGAAAAACTCATGAACAATACAGAAGAGAACACCCAGGGTTGATTTCCCACAAGAATCTTTCCACCTTCCTAGAATTGTGGGGGGAAAGCCCTTGTGGACAACAGGGCTGGACATTGCCAGAGGGTGTGGTCAGTGGCCCAGAAGATTTCTAAATCTTCTTCAAAGGTGTACAAGTGGTATTGCCTCTATAAATGCTGGCTACTGATTTAGCCTCTGGAAGAAATGCCAACTGTCCGAAGTGATTACCCGTTCCTCACTAAAAGTTATTTTAAAAAATAGAGTCAGCCCTTCAAAACCATAGATTCTGTATCTTTGGATTCAACCCACCACAGATGAAAAATATTTTTTAAATTACTTATGTATTGAAAAGTTGTAGTTTTTTTCTTGTAACTATTCCCTAAACAATATATTCTACCTATTTGTATAGAAACTACAATGCATCATAGTATATGTAAGATGATTTATAGGAAGGATGTGGGTAGGTTAATGCAAATACTACACCATTTTATATAACAGCCTTGAGAACCAATGGAATTTGGTATCCATAGGGGTCTACAGATAGCAAGGAATGGCTATATAATACCTATTTCATATAATATAAATAGAATATTTATTTTAACATTAATAGTAAATGATATTTACACATATATAAAATAATGAGATATAACATTAAAGTCTAAACACCATACTAAACATCAAGAATCTCTGTCTCTCTCTCTCTCACTGTCTAACTCTGCCTGTGGAAAAAAAAAAAAAGAATCTGAACCTTGGAGTATTTACAGCTTATGGTATCACCTCCTGTCATTTGGATGTAACTCTTTAGCTAGACTGATGAGGTAAGCCAAATGTAACTTCTAGGAATCAGTTTAAGTTCCTATAGCAGTGAATAATTAGTTAGCTATCATGAGAATCCTAGGATTTCCATTTCAGTAAAAGTTTGGTTTTAAAGCAACAAAATTTATTATCACTAGTATCTGTTACAACATAATTATTTCAGGGCAAAAGTTTAATCCAGAGTCCCCAGATATCAAAATCCAAGTTCTCCTGACTATCTCTTGGGAAATGACGATCCATGTTTACATGTTGGTCTAATAACTGGCCACAGTTCTGACTGGCCACCATCCCAACCAAGCTCCTTACATAAGAAGCCTAATCTGAGTTAGCTCCCTGGCTTCAGTTCTTCCCTGGCCCACTCAGCTTTAACTCTGGCACACACAGTACTCATCACAGCACACTACATGAGAAGCAGTATAGTGTGCACTCTGAGACTGCCTAGGTTGGACTTTTACTTTTTAACTTTTCTTGAAAAAAAGATTTACTGTTTATTTGAAAGGCAAAGTGGCACACACACACACCCACAGAGAACTTCTATACACTGGCTCACTCTCCAAACGGTCTCACCGGCCAGAACTTGGCCAGACCAAAGCCAGGTGCCAGGAACTCCATCTGGGTGGCAGGGATCCAAGTACTTGAGTCATCCATATGCTGCTTTCACAGCTGCATTAGCAGGGAGCTGAATTGGAAACAGAGCAAAGGGGACTTGATCAAGCACTCTAACGGGATGCTGGTACTTTAAGTGGTGACTTAAAAAACTGTGCCATGATGCCACTCCTAAACTTGCAATTTCAGTGTTCACTTTGGGGTGGCATTGTGTCCTTATCTAAAACAAGGCAATAACTGAATCTTCCTCTTAGTTTTGTTGTGTAGATGAACTTAGGAAGTGCATTTAAAGTACTTAGGACTGGACCCAGAATATTAATATGGAATTAGAACTCAAATGCAAATTTGCTATTATTAAAATTAGGCATTGTGTGCATGCCTGCACATGTATGTGCGCGTGCGCGCGCACACACACACACACACACAGGGAGGGGGGGTGGGAGGGAGAGCGAAAGAGAGAGAGAGAGAGTTGTTTTACCCCCCAAATGCCTGCAATGGCTGGGGCTAGGTGCAATCCAAGTCTCTTATTTAGGAGGATGGAATACAGTTACTTGAACCTTCATAGTTGCTTCCCAGGCTCTGCACTGGCAGGAAGCTAGAGTCAGGAGTGGAGCCTGGAATTGAACTCAGGCACCCTGATATGGGGCTCAATTGTCTTAACCACTAGGTTAAATGCCAGGTGCCCACACCTCTCAGAATCCTGTCTGCTATATCATGAATGGTCGCTGAGTTGAACTGACTTAACCAGTATCACTCTCAGCATCAGAGTCAATTCAAATTTAATTTTATTATAAGCACAACAACTAGAGCATCAAAGTTTCATCAAACCAGTTCTTTAAACATTCATTATTAAAATTTTAAATGTAAAGTAGTATTTTGTCTTATATAAGGTTATGTTATCAAGTCTTAGTTACACTGTTGCCATCTTCAGCATTATAAACTCCTTTAAGACAGATTTCTGTAGTCATTATTAACATTTGTTTCCAAAACTTGTGCTATTGCACTGTACCTTTTAGGCATATACTGTTATAAATGACATTTTATATGTCTATTTAGTTTGTATGTTTATTTAGGTTTCATGATTTGTAGCAAATCAACTTGAGGCCAATCATAGTTCTTAGTTATTGGCTACTTAAATCCTTTTCCTATTTAACCTAGCAGTTCTTTACTTCTCTTATCCCCTTGAAGATTTTAAACTAGCTATTTTCTTCTCATTTAACAAATAAGAAAATTGAGTAGGAGTGTGAACAGGTTTACTCTGCTCCAGAAATTGTGTTTCTAGTTGTCCACACGGGCCCTTAGTTGGTGATTAAGGGCTGACCCTAGGAGGATATAAATTCCTAGACACCATCAGCACTCCAACTGCAGGTAAAGCTGAGGGTAGCTCACACAGACATAGCTGCTGGGTGTTGAGCAAAAAAACATACGGAACATCACACTGGGAAGGAGCTACAGTTCAGCATTTCATATCCACAACAGCCATATACACAATAGTTTAACAGGTAAATATGGCCAGTGTATGCACAGAAGTTAATCTATCTCCTTATAGTCCTCTATAGGAGCCTCTATGGAAGGCATTCAGGCTTAGTGATAGCTACATGGGGAGGGAGAGACAATCAACTGTGCTTACTAAGTTCAGTGCAAACATCCAGAGCCTATGGTACTAGCCTGACACCACATGCCAAGCACTGTGCCGTACCAGTTTGCAAACCTAGCCAGGGCTATATGAGCATGGCACTTCAGGTACTTTGCTGCATTCTGCTCCTAGCAGGCCAATCTGGTATCCTAACACAAGACAGACCCCTTTTATTGAGTTTTTCTCCAATTTCCTTGTTCTTTGGTTCTCATTATAGCACATTCTTTCACCATTAGCTACTGTTTAGAAAAGGATGGTTCATTCTACTCCAAAGAAGCAGTAGATGAGTGGTATGATGGACAAGGAGGAATAGGTCTTATATGCTAGGCAGCCACAAAATTTTTCTCTCCTAAAAGGAAAGTTTGGGGAAAGCCAAAGTGCCCCAAAATATAGCATGGTAAACACCATTCACTAAGATGATTTACTAAGATGAATCTGTTCATATTGACACATAGCACATGGCTATCCAGAAGTCAAATATTCTAAATATTATTTCCCCTTCCATAAATTTGCAAGGCTTTGCTGAAAAAAAATTAAAGGATGTACAAAATATCTTTGTTTAATATTTAGAGATCAATAAATTAAGGATTTTAAAAACATAACCTTGACTTTTGACCTTGAGCATTTCACACTTCAGGATGGGCTCTTAGTGGAAGATTGGCAAGACCTGGTATTTAAGGGCTGGAGCTGAGAAATGAATCCAGCTTTCCAGAGGATCCCAATCAGGGTCTTTTGTAATCTAAGGTTCAATGTCCAAAGGGACAGAAACAACTTAGATTTGGGATCTGCAGGCCTCATTATATCTCTCCATGTCAATATTTGAGGTGATTTAATTGGGTAGGTGGGGCACAGATAAAGGTGGTGTCAGAGGGATAGGGCTGGGTAGTTCATTCAATGCAGGTCACTGGCCAGGGGCTGGTACATAGGGCATAGAGCTTAGTCCCTTAGAAAGGGGCTGGAAAGAATTAGGAAGGGCATCAGGCTCCCAGGACAGCATTTAGGACAGAATTCTGATTCTGATGGAATCTGGAGTACACAGCAAAACACATTACTCTATCCCAAGGGATAGTCCATAAATCCCAGCTACTGCAGTTGTACAGCTATTTACAAACCATTCCCAGCATACAGGGTTTCTAATTCAGTCCCTCCCACCCCACACTGATGCCCTACAGACCATCAGTGACAAATGGTGAGATAGCAGCAGGGAAGTCCCTGGTCAGGATTTAGATGCTGATTTGCTTATGTGTTCAACAAATGCAGATTCTCACCAGAATGCTAGAGGATGGGGATTAAAGGATGAGTAAAACATCTTTCATGAATTTTAGGGTCCCATGAATTTTGAATCCACAACACTTTATTCCACAGGATATGCAATGGTCATTTTGTCAGTCATCTGAATCCATATTTACATATATGTTATGTACATATTTACATATTTGTAATCCAAATTACATACATGTTACATATATATTATCTCAAGCTCTATCCAGAGACTTGTCAACTACTTGTAACACAGTCATTTCAACTTTGTTTAGAAGAGGGACACACAACAAATGCTACTCCTCCCTCCACTCTCCACCTCCTGTGTTTATAAAAACATTCTGAAAGATTTCCCTGTAGTTGGGACATGATCCACCCTGCTCTAATTCCTGCAATCATGCCATGAAAATGCAACATATTCATCACTGAGGTTAAGGCTTAAGGCCAGCAAGTTCTTACATAAACAGTGATTGCTGGTACTTGTGCCTGATGAAATACTATGGATTCATCTAGAACAGATTTGGGAAATAGAGACCAGAGAAGACTTTGATTTGCAGCTGAGGCTGAAAAAGTGTTCCAAGCTGGGCCTGTTTAGTGGTTGCCAGATAGCACCCAGGAATATTCTATATGATCAACTGTGTGTTTATGTGATACATTATCATAGCCTTTATGCTGCTAACTACAGATGAGGAGGAAGATTCATTTTGGGTTTTCAGATGATACAGCTGATGGCATTGTTCAAACACACATGCAACTACTGATGAAACATCTGAAATCAGACTGCCATGCCTAATGCTCACGAAAGACAAGGGTGGTTTTTGGGTTTGTGGCTGCTGGACTTTGCCTGATGATAAGTTGGGTACACAGTCGTGTGGATAAGCAGGCAGTTACAAGGAGCTGGGACTAAGCCTAAAAAGATGTCTTTGTTAATGGCTCTGAAATTTCTAAAATTCTTTATCATGTAGACTTTAAGTCTATGTTTAAACTGAATGAGCTTTGGGAAAATAACCTGTTAATGTCAATGCTCAGATGAGAAAGCCAACAATCCCAGATGCTTCTTAAGGTTTTCCTAGAGAAAGGTGCTGGGTGATTGAGGGGCCCTGGGCCCCTTGTTGTGGAGGATGATCTCAGGCAGCAGCTGGCTGAGCTAGTCTAAACTGGACTTCTGCAGTTGAACCTGGGTTAGCCTTTAGCCAAAGGCAGACAAGCAGGTGCTTTCATGAACACGTGCCCTTTGCCAGCACCACCCACCAAATACATTACATCAAACTTAGTGCTGTCTACCTCCTAACAGGAGCCCTGGTTTGGAATACTGAACTGGAGTGGTGGGAAGATATTTTGCACCTAAGGACTGGCTGTTGTCCTGAAAGAGTCGGAATCTCAGGTGAAAGACCAGAAATACCCTCTATCGTCGTCATGTGTGAATTGAATATAGGAAGTTCAGACTTCCTATGATCCAGTCCTTGTTTTTTTTTTTTTTTAAACTTATTTGACAGGTAGAGTTAGAGAGTGAGAGAGAGAGAGAGAGACAGAGAGAAAGGTCTTCTTTCCGATGGTTTACCCCCAAATGGCCGCTACGGCCGGCGCTGCACCAATCCGAAGCCAGGAGCCAGGTGCTTCCTCCTGGTCTCCCATGCGGGTGCAGGCACCCAATCACTTGGGCCATCCTCCACTGCCTTCCCAGGCCACAGCAGAGAGCTGGACTGGAAGAGGGGCGACCTGGACTAGAACCTGGTGCCCATATGGGATTCCGGTGCCACAGGCAGAGGATTAGCCAAGTGAGCCACGGCGCCAGCCTGTTCCAGTCTTTTGATTAGCTAATTAGTGAGACAAACATAATCGCTCACACCACTAGATTCTCTGTAGGAAGCTTATCTATGTTTGCCCATCCAGTTTCCCAGATTATGCCCTGAGTGTAGTTTTGCAGTCTTCAACTCATCCTGCATGTATTTCATTGCCTTCCATAGGTGACAACATACTGAAGCAATGATAAAATATCTGGGGGCTTTTCAAGGTCTCAGGATATAGTCATGAATGTCTAGAGTTCACGACCCTGCTTTAGATCCTACCTGCATAGTAGTGTAAGCTATAGTACAACCACCTTGCAAAGGTGGGCTGAAAGCCTTGGAACCTGGGCTGGACACAAATAGAGGGGTTCTGAGAAATGGCCCAAAAAATGGTGGCTGGGGTACCCTGCTGTTACACAGCCTAGTACACTCCTCCCCACAGAGCTACTCCATGCAAGTACTGCCACTTCACTGCTAATACGATAAGATAAGCAGTGTTTTAGGACTTCACAGTGTTAAAAGTGAGTCACTGCTGATGCTGATAAATGGCCATTGTGGCCATTTGGGGAATGAATAAGTGTATAGATGGTCTTTCTCTCTCCCTCTCATTTGTCTCTGCCTCTCTCTCTCTGAAACTCTGCCTTTCAAGCAAATAAACTAAATCTATAAAAAAATCCAGTTAAGAAGTGGGGAAAGCACATGAACAGGAATTTTTCATAGCATGAAATTCAAATGGACAGCAGATACATGAAAAAGTGCTCTGAATCACTAGCCATCAGGGAAATAAATGCAAGTAAAGACCATGATGAGGTGTCACCTCATGCCAATTAGAATGGCTCTCATGCAAAAATCAAAAAACAATAAATGCTGGTGTGGACATGGGGAAAAAAGTACCCTAATATGCTTTTGATGAGAATGTAAATTAGTACAACCATTATGGAAGACAGTATGGAGATTCCTCAGAAATCTGAAAATAGATCTACCATATGACCCTGCCATCCCATGCCTGAGAATTTACCCAAATGAAATGAAATAAGCATATGAAAGGGTTATCTGTACTCCCATGTTTATTGTAGCTCCAATCACAGTAGATAAGATGTGGAATCACCCAAGATGTCCACCAACTGATGACTGGATAAAGCAAATGTATAAATACACCACTATTCAGCCATATAAAAGAATGAAATCCCATCTTTTGAAACTAGAAACAATTATGCCTAGTGAAATAAGCCTGTCTCAAAAAGACAAATATCATATGTTTTCTCTCATCTGAGACAGTTAACATAGAATAAAAAAAATTATAGGAATGAAATGGACACCTTATGATAGGACTGTCATTTTTAGCTCTTGCTTATACCCCTGTGGAACATCAGTCTTCCTAACTTTTACTTGATTATTATGGTTAGTGGTGAATTAAGCCTTTGATTATAAAGGGGATTATAGAATGAATTACCTTTGAAAAAAAATTTCACTGTTATACCATTACTAGTTTTATTTCTTTTTTTTTTCCAGAAACCTTTCATTTAAGGAATACAAACTTCAGGCATTTCATAAACACAATGTTAGAATATAGTGATTTTTCCCACAGTACCCACCCTCCCACCCACACTCCCAGCCCTCTTCCTTCTCCCTCTCCTCTTCCCATTATTATTCTTCACTAAGATCTATGTCAATTAACTTTATACACATGATTAACTTTTTACTAAGTAAAGAGTTCAACAAATTGTATGAAAAAAAATGTTCTACAACAGTTGCGATAAAGGCTGTTCAAAGTCATTGCATCTCAAAGTGTTAATTTCACTTCTATAGATTTCCTTTTAGGGGCTCTATTAGTTATCACAGATCAAGGAGAACATATGGTATTTGTTCTTTTGGTACTGACTTATTTCACTAAGTATGATGTTTTCCAGCTTCACCCATTTTGTTGTAAATGACAGGACTTCATTTTTACTGCTGTGTACTATTACATGGTGGTGTACATATACCATAATTTCTTTATTCAGTCTTCAGTTGACTGACATTTGGTTTGATTGAATATCTTAGCCATTGCGAATTGATCTATAATAAACATGGGGGTAGAGATAACTCTTTCAGATGCTGATTTCATTTCCCTTGGATAAATTCCCAGGAGTGGGATGGAAGGTCATATGGTAGGTATATATTCAGATTTCTTAAGTAGCTACATATTGTCTTCTATAGGGGCTTTACCAGTTTACATACCCGCCAACAGTGGATTAGGGTATGTTTTTCCTCACATCCTTGCCAGCATAGGTTGTTTGTTGATTTTTGTATGAAAGCCATTATAACAGGAGTGAGGTAAAATCTTATTGTGGTTTCGATTTGCATTTCCCTGACGGAGAATTATATGCAATTATTTTGAACAGCTTTAGAAGAATTGGAGTTAGGCTTTCTTTAAAGGATGGTAGAATTCAGCAGAAAAACCATCTGGTGCTAGGCTTTTCTTTGCTGGAAGGGTCTGCATTGCTGATTTAATTTCCATTTTGGTTATGGGTCCATTTAGGTTTTCTATGTCTTCATAGATCAATTTAGGTACAGAATAAGTGTCCAGGAATCATGCCATTTCTTCTAGGTTTCCTGGTTTGTTGACATACAGCTCTTTGTAGTAATTTCTGATGATTATTTTTATTTCTGTGATGTTTGTTGTTAAATTTCCTTTTTTTCATCTCTGATTTTATTGAGTTGAGTCTTCTCCCTCTTTTTTCTGGTTAGTGGGCCAATGATGTGACAATTTTATTTTTTCCAAAACTAGCTTCGTTTCACTGATCTTTTGTATTTGTTTGTTTCAATTTTGTTTATTTATTCTCTAGGTTCTTTGATCTGTTTCACTGAGTTTGTTCTTGAGGCTTTCCAATGTATTTTTTATTTGTTCTATTGAATTCTTCATTTCCAATATTTCATTTTGATTCCTCTTTAAAATCTCAATTTGTGGGAAAAATTTTAATCCATGATATGTATGGATTTCTTTAGTTCATGAATTTGCTTCTGATTACTTCTAAGTAATCCTATGATCAATTTTTGGAATTCCATTTCCACCATTTCTTCAATCTCTTTGTCTTCATATTCTAGTATTGAAGTGTTGTATTCTTTTGGGAACATCATGTTTTCTTCCGTATTCTTGCTTCTTAAATTGCTACATTTATTATTAGGCATTTGTTGTATATTTGTTGGTTTTTGTTTTTCCTCCTGTATTGGCTTTTTTCATTGGACTATCCCTCTGTGGCTTATTGGAGTGTCTGCTCTATCAGTGAATACCCAGAGGTATGTGCTGGGTATGGCCCTCGAGCTCTGTTTAACACTCCAGAGTGAAGGGAATGTCCAAGATGAAAGGACACGTCAGGCATTGTAAATCTCCCTTTTTGTTTGTTTTTTAATCAGAGGAGAGGTTTTTCTGCTCTGATGCCTGTTCTCATGCTCACCTTTTCTTTTTTCTTTTTTTTTTTTTCTTTTTTTTTTTTTTGGACAGGCAGAGTGGACAGTGAGAGAGAGACAGAGAGAAAGGTCTTCCTTTTTGCCGTTGGTTCACCCTCCAATGGCTGCTGCAGCCAGTGTGCTGCGGCCGGCGTACCACACTGATCAGAAGCCAGGAGCCAGGTGCTTCTCTTGGTCTCCCATGCAGGTGCAGGGCCCAAGGACTTGGGCCATCTTTCACTGCACTTCCGGGCCATAGCCAAGAGCTGGACTGGAAGAGGGCAACCGGGACAGAATCCGGTGCCCCAAAAGAAATTATGGGGGGGGCGGAGCCAAGATGGCGGAATAGTGAGGGCGCGCACCGATAGTCAGGGAAAATTTAGTTTAATAAAAGGGGAGTTACGGTAGCCTCAGAAAAAAGAACCAGGAAAATATTGCAGACGAAACTCTTCTGGATCCAGTGGGCGTGAATCGGAGGACCTACTGGGAGAACAAGGTCGCCCACCGCGCGAGCCGCGGACCGAGACGCGGAAGCCGAGCCGCGGGACTGAGCTGCGCAAGCTGCAGGGTCTGCGCGCAAGTGCTCGAAGGGGAGTGCAACAGCGGGGAGACTTGGGACGTCCAGGGCTCCGAGTCCACACATCGGCGCTGGAAGGGGAGCAGACCTGCGTGGAGAGCGTGGGAGCCCACAGTTCGGGACACCAGCGGCAGACTCAACACATCAGCGCTGGAACGCGAGGTGAGCCGAACCTCAATAACCCGAGACACCGGCAGGCAAGCGGAGAGAGGAGACTAGAGGGAACGACCCCCGGGGGGGGGACTTCACCAAGCTAACTGGAAGAGAGAGGGGAAAAAAAAAGGTGACTGGTACAGACATGGGTTTCTCTCTCTCCGCTCACCTCTCAAGGGCGAGCAAGACAAAGAGCAGGCGCCATCTTGGACATACGTCATAAGCAGAGCGACCTCAGGTCTGCACCGGCCCTGAGCCTAGCAGAAAAACCTGACTCTGGGCGGGGCGAATTAACAGGAGATTAGGACCTAGTAAATTTGTGGTGCTACTGAACTGAGACTGTGAAAAAAGAGACGGTGGGGGAGAGAACTCACGGAATTCATGTGAGCACTCTCCAGAGACGCTACAATTCCATAACTTTGGCAACCCAGTGGGAGACTGAAGGAGAATTTGAGCCCACTCTGAGGGCCAAACAGATTCCCTGTGTGGTCCTTGGGAAAGAGCTTCAGATCTCTGGCTCCTGTGGGTATATCATTTGCCTGCTAACTACCTCCAACTTCGTTCAGCTGTGCAGAATAACTTCCCTTTTGAATCAAAAAAAAAAAGAGAGAGAGAGAGAGGTTTACCACGCCTAACCTGGGAGTGTCACCTTTGGCACACCAAACAGAGCTCTCAGGCCACACCCATCTCAAGCCCTAAGGCTCCATCAAAAACAGATAGTCCACTTAATCTAGAGTCATAGTATAACAAGAAAAAGCACCACAGTGAAGAAACCAAATATCTCCAATATGACAAATAACAAACGCAAAAACCAAGGTAATAAAAACAAGGAAGTCACCATGAAGCCCTCAAATGAAAAAGACACCCCAATTCAAGATTATGAGGATGATGACATAGAAGAAATGCAAGAAGCAGATCTCAAAAAATTGATAAGAACATTAAGAAGTTCTCAAAAACAAATTCTTGAACTACAGAAATCCTTAATGGACAAGATAGAAAATCTCTCTCATGAAAATGAAATATTAAGGAGGAATCAAAATGAAACGAAACAACTAGTACAACAGGAAACTGGGATAGTGACTGAAGTGAAGAATTCAATAGATCAAATGAAAAACACAATAGAGAGCCTTACAAACAGAATGGGCGAAGCAGAAGAGAGAATATCGGACTTAGAAGACAGAGAACAGGAAAGGATACAGTCAGACCAAAGAAAAGAAGAGGAAATTAGGAATCTGAAACATATTGTCGGGAATCTTCAGGATACTATTAAAAAACCCAACATTCGGGTTCTAGGAGTTCCTGAAGGCATGGAGAGGGAGAAAGGATTAGAAGGCCTTTTTAGTGAGATATTAGCAGAAAATTTCCCAGGTTTGGAGAAGGACAGAGAAATCCTAGTATAGGAAGCTCACAGAACCCCTAATAAACACGACCAAAAGAGATCCTCACCACGACACGTTGTAATTAAACTCTCCACAGTGAAACATAAAGAAAAGATCCTAAAATGTGCAAGAGAGAAACGTCAGATTACTCTCAGAGGATCTCCAATCAGACTCACAGCTGACTTCTCATCAGAAACTCTACAAGCTAGGAGGGAATGGCAAGATATAGCCCAGGTACTAAGAGAGAACAACTGCCAGCCCAGAATATTATATCCTGCAAAGCTATCATTTGTGAATGAAGGTGAAATAAAGACTTTTCATAACAAACAGAAATTGAAAGAATTTGTTGCCACTCGTCCAGCCCTGCAAAAGATGCTTAAAGATGTGTTACACACAGAAATACAGAAACACGGTCATCAATATGAAAGAAGGTAAAGGAAGGAAACCAAGGAAGGAAAGCTCACAGCAAAAGATCACAGGGAATTCAAAGCATATATTAGAACTTATCTTTGGCAAATGGCAGGGCAAAGTTACCACTTATCATTAGTCATATTGAACGTGAATGGCCTGAACTGTCCAGTTAAAAGACACCGATTGGCTGATTGGGTTAAGGAACAAAACCCATCTATTTGTTGCTTACAAGAAACACATCTTTCCAACAAAGATCCATACAGACTGAAAGTGAAAGGCTGGAAAAAGATATACCATGCCAACAGAAATGAAAAAAGAGCAGGCGTAGCCATCTTAATATCAGACACCATAAACTTTACCACAAAAACCATTAAGAGAGACAAAGAGGGACACTACATAATGATTAAGGGATCAATTCAACAGGAAGATATAACAATTATCAATGTATATGCACCTAACTACAGGGCACCGGTTTATCTAAAAGATTTATTAACGGACTTAAAGGGAGACTTAGACCCCAATACAATAGTACTGGGGGACTTCAATACTCCACTCTCAGAAATAGACAGATCAATAGGACAGAAGATCAACAAGGATACAGTAGATTTAAACGACACTATAGCCCAAATGGATCTAACAGATATATACAGAACTTTCAATCCTACAGCTAAAGATTTTACATTCTTCTCAGCAGTACATGGAAGCTTCTCTAGGATTGACCACATACTAGGCCATAAAGCAAGTCTCAGCAAATTCAAAAGAATTAGAATCATACCATGCAGCTTCTCAGACCACAGTGGAATGAAGTTGGAAATTAGCAACTCAGGAATCCCTAGAGCATATGCAAACACATGGAGATTGAACAACATGCTCCTGAATGAACAATGGGTCAAAGAAGAAATCAAAAGAGAAATCAAAAACTTTCTGGAAGTAAATGAGGATAACAGCACAACATACCAAAACTTATGGGACGCAGCAAAAGCAGTGTTAAGAGGAAAATTTATATCAATAGGTGCCTACATCAAGAAATTGGAAAGGCACCAAATAGATGAGCTTTCTATTCACCTCAAGGATCTAGAAAACCTACAGCAAATCAGACCCAAATCTAGTAGGAGAAGAGAAATAATTAAAATCAGAGAAGAAATCAACAGGATTGAATCAAGAAAAACATTCCAAAAAATCAGCCAAACGAGGAGCTGGTTTTTTGAAAAAATAAACAAAATTGACACCCCATTGGCCCAACTAACTAAAAAAAGAAGAGAAAAGACCCAAATCAATAAAATCATAGATGAAAAAGGAAATGTAACAACAGACACCACAGAAATAAAAAGAATCATCAGAAATTACTACAAGGACTTGTATGCCAGCAAACAGGGAAACCTATCAGAAATGGATAGATTCCTGGACACATGCAACCTACCTAAATTGAACCAGGAAGACATAGAAAACCTAAACAGACCCATAACTGAGACAGAAATTGAAACAGTAATAAAGGCCCTCCCAACAAAGAAAAGCCCAGGACCAGATGGATTCACTGCTGAATTCTACCAGACATTTAAAGAAGAACTAACTCCAATTCTTCTCAAACTATTCAGAACAATCGAAGAAGAGGGAATCCTCCCAAATTCTTTCTATGAAGCCAGCATCACCTTAATTCCTAAGCCGGAAAAAGATGCAGCACTCAAAGAGAATTACAGACCAATATCCCTGATGAACATAGATGCAAAAATCCTCAATAAAATTCTCGCCAATAGAATGCAACAACACATCAGAAAGATCATCCACCCAGACCAAGTGGGATTTATCCCTGGTATGCAGGGATGGTTTAATGTGCGCAAGACAATCAATGTGATACACCACATTAACAGACTGCAGAAGAAAAACCATATGATTCTCTCAATAGATGCCGAGAAAGCATTTGATAAAATACAACACCCGTTCATGATGAAAACTCTAAGCAAACTGGGTTTGGAAGGAACATTCCTCAATACAATCAAAGCAATCTATGAAAAACCCACAGCCAACATCCTATTGAATGGGGAAAAGTTGGAAGCATTTCCACTGAGATCTGGGACCAGACAGGGATGTCCACTCTCACCACTGCTATTCAATATAGTTCTGGAGGTTCTAGCCAGAGCTATTAGGCAAGAAAAAGAAATTAAAGGGATACAAATTGGGAAGGAAGAACTCAAACTATCCCTCTTTGCAGATGACATGATTCTTTATTTAGGGGACCCAAAGAACTCTACTAAGAGACTATTGGAACTCATAGAAGAGTTTGGCAAAGTAGCAGGGTATAAAATCAATGCACAAAAATCAACAGCCTTTGTATACACAGACAATGCCATGGCTGAGGAAGAACTTCTAAGATCAATCCCATTCACAATAGCTACAAAAACAATCAAATACCTTGGAATAAACTTAACCAAGGACGTTCAAGATCTCTACGATGAAAATTACAAAACCTTAAAGAAAGCAATAGAAGAGGATACCAAGAAATGGAAAAATCTTCCATGCTCATGGATTGGAAGAATCAATATCATCAAAATGTCCATTCTCCCAAAAGCAATTTATAAATTCAATGCAATACCAATCAAGATACCGAAGACCTTATTCTCAGATCTGGAAAAATTGGTGCTGAAATTTATATGGAGGCACAAGAGACCTCGAATAGCTAAAGCAATCTTGTACAACAAAAACAAAGCCGGAGGCATCACAATACCAGATTTCAGGACATACTACAGGGCAGTTGTAATCAAAACAGCATGGTACTGGTACAGAAACAGATGGATAGACCAATGGAACAGAATTGAAATACCAGAAATCAACCCAAACATCTACAGCCAACTTATATTTGATCAAGGATCTAAAACTAATTCCTGGAGCAAGGACAGTCTATTCAATAAATGGTGCTGGGAAAATTGGATTTCCATGTGCAGAATCATGAAGCAAGACCCCTACCTTACACCTTACACAAAAATCCACTCAACATGGATTAAAGACCTAAATCTACGACCTGACATCATCAAGTTACTAGAGAACATTGGAGAAACCCTTCAAGATATTGGCACAGGCAAAGAGTTTCTGGAAAAGACCCGGGAGGCTCAGGCAGTCAAAGCCAAAATTAACTATTGGGATTGCATCAAATTGAGAAGTTTCTGTACTGCAAAAGAAACAGTCAGGAGAGTGAAGAGACAACCGTCAGAATGGGAAAAAATATTTGCAAACTATGCAACAGATAAAGGGTTAATAACCAGAATCTACAAAGAGATCAAGAAACTCCACAAAAACAAAACCAACAACCCAATTAAGAGATGGGCCAAGGACCTCAATAGACATTTTTCAAAAGAGGAAATCCAAATGGCCAACAGGCACATGAAAAAATGTTCAAGGTCATTAGCAATCAGGGAAATGCAAATCAAAACCACAATGAGGTTCCACCTCACCCCGGTTAGAATGGATCACATTCAGAAATCTACCAACAACAGATGCTGGCGAGGATGTGGGGAAAAAGGGACACTAACCCACTGTTGGTGGGAATGCAAACTGGTCAAGCCACTATGGAAGTCAGTCTAGAGATCCCTCAGAAACCTGAAGATAACCCTACCGTTCGACCCAGCCATCCCACTCCTTGGAATTTACCCAAAGGAATTTAAATTGGCAAACAAAAAAGTGGTCTGCACCCTAATGTTTATTGCAGCTCAATTCACAATAGCTAAGACCTGGAACCAACCTAAATGCCCATCAACGGTAGACTGGATAAAGAAATTATGGGATATGTACTCTTTAGAATACTATACCGCAGTAAGAAACAACGAAATCCAGTCATTTGCAACAAAATGGAGGAATCTGGAACACATCATGCTGAGTGAAATAAGCCAGTCCCAAAGGGACAAATACCATATGTTCTCCCTGATCGGTGACAACTGACTGAACACCAAAAAGGAAACCTGTTGAAGGGGAATGGACACTATGGGAAACGGTGACTTGATCAGCATAGCCCTGACTGTTAATGAACAACTTAATACATTATCCCTCTTAGTAGTGTTTTTGTCTGTTCTACTTAACATGACTGGTTTAATTCTGTAATTAATACACAGTTATTCTTAAGTGTTGAAATTTAACTGAAATGTGATCCCTGTTAAACATAAGAGTAGGAATAAGAGAGGGAAGAGATGTACAATTTGTGACATGCTCAAGCTGACTTGCCCCAAATGGTAGAGTTAGAAACATACCAGGGGACTCCAATTTAATCCCATCAAGGTGGCATGTACCAATGCCATCTCACTAGTCCCAGTGATCAATTTCAGTTCACAATTGATCATAATGAAAGGACTAAGAGTCAAAGGGAGCACATAAGCAAGTCTAGTACCTGCTAACACTAACCGATAGAATAAATAAAGGGGAGAGTGATCCAACATGGGAAGTGAGATACTCAGCAGACTCATAGAATGGCAGATGTCCTAAATAGCACTCTGGCCTCAGAAGCAGCCCTAAAGGCATTCGGATCTGGCTGAAAAGCCCATGAGAGTATTTTAGGCATGGAAAGCCAAGACACTCTGGCAAAAGATCTCTGTGAGTGAGATCTCAGTGGAAAAAACAGGTCTTCAAAGAAGGAGGTACCTTTCTCTGAAGGGAGGAGAGAACCTCCACTTTGACTATGACCTTGTCTAAACAAGATAAGAGTCGGAGAACTCAAGGGGCTTCCATAGCCTTGGAAACTCATGACTGGAGCATAGGGGGATTGCTGATGCCATAGACAGGAGTGTTAATTGGTAGGATCTCTGTCCTTAATGTGCTGTGCATTGAGATTTAATGCTATAACGAGTACTCAAACAATATATTTCACTTTGTGTTTCTATGGGGGTGCAAACTGTTGAAATCTTTACTTAATGTATACTAAACTGATCCTCTGTAAAAAAAAAAAAAAAAAAAAAAAAAAAAAAAGAAACTATCAACTCCCAACTTGACTCTCACTGGGATTAAACATGACAATAGGTCTGATCTGATTTCATCATCATTTAAAAAAAATCATCTATTATTTTTCACTTTATGTTTCTGTGTGGGAGCAAACTGTTGAAATCCTTACTTAAGGTATACTAAGCTGATCTTCTGTATATTAAGATAATCGAAAATGAATCTTGATGTGAATGGAAGGGGAGAGGGAGTGGGAAAGGGGAGGGTTGTGGGTGGGAGGGACGGTATGGGGGGGAAGCCATAGTAATCCATTATTCGTACTTTGGAAACTTATATTCATTAAATAAAAGTTAAAAAAAAAAAAAAAAGAATCCAGTGCCCCGACCAGGACTAGAACCAGGTGTGCCGGCGCCGCAGGCAGAGGATTAGCCTATTGAGCTGCGGCGCCGGCCCATGCTCACCTTTTCTACTCAGCTAGCCCCAGTAGGTGGCATTTTTATCCACGCTGCCACAAGAACCACACAAAGGATCTGTGCTATCCTTGGTGTGAATATGGATCCTGCAGCAATGACCCTCATCAGTGAATCAGGTTGCAGAAGACCAGGTTAATGTAGATGTGGAGCTGCCCACAGTGACTGCCCAAAGTCCCAGCTACACCCTGTGCCCTCCCACACAGCCACAATGTTTTCACAGTTCCAGCACACAAGGCTCCCATAGGCATGAGCACTCATCCCTCTGTCATTTCTCCCATTCAGACTCAGGCATCTCCTCTCGGCTCATTGTTGGGTGTGCAGACAGGAGCTGGCACAGCTGTTACATATGTCCAAAATGGCACCTGCCCTCCCTCAGCTAGCTACAGGATGCTGATATCACATGGTCAGTGTGAGAGAAATCTGCCACCCCTTTTTTCCCCCTCTAGGTTGGCAGGTATACTGTCCCCCACAGGGATCCAAGCCGGACTCCCACCAGGCTCTTCTTGCAGCTTTATTACCACTGGCTTGAGCTGCTGCAGTCTGGTCTCACTTCACTCTCCTATGCTGGTGCTGAGGCTCTCGGCTGCTGGGTCCAAACCTGTGCATGTCCACTCCCTGCAAGTAGGTCCACAGTGCCACCCCAATTTGTATTGAATTTTCTCTTCCATTTTCTCCCTATACCTCCCCTGAAACTGTACTCTCTCCACTTTTTTTTTTTAAACTATCCTTCCCTAGACTAGAGCAGTAAGCTCCCTCCCTATTCTGCATCTTAATCTATCTAGTTATCTTTCTCTTTCTTTTCTTTTCTTTTCTTTTCTTTTCTTTTCTTTTCTTTTCTTTTCTTTTCTTTTCTTTTCTTTTCTTTTCTTTTCTTTTCTTTTCTTTTCTTTTCTTTTCTTTTCTTTTCTTTCTTCCTTCCTCCCTTCCTCCCTTCCTCTCTCTCTCTCTCTCTCTCTCTCTCTCTCTCTCTCTCTCTCTTTCTTTGATAGGCAGAGTTAGACAGTGAGAGAGACAGACAGAGAGAAAGGTCTTCCTTTTCCGTTGGTTCACCCCCAAATGGCCGCTATGGCCGGCGCACTGTGGCCAGCGTGCTGCGCTGATCTGAAGCCAGGAGCCAGGAGCCAGGTGCTTCCTCCTGCTCTCCCATGTGGGTGCAGGGCCCAAGCACTTGGGCCATCCTCCACTGCCGTCCCGGGCCACAGCAGAGAGCTGGACTGGAAGATTAGTAAGCGGGACAGAACCAGTGCCCCAACCGGGACTAGAACCCGGAGTGCAAGCATCGCAGGTAGAGGATTAGCCTAGTGAGCCGTGGCGCCGGCCTATCTAGCTTTATTTCTAAAGGTAAAATCTAACAGTATTATTCCCCAGCTTTTTAAAGTCTCTTAATTATACCTAGGGGGCTCACAATCAAATATGTTTATGTTTTTGTCTTCTCTTTTATAAACTGTGAGCTTCTTCAAAGCAGGAACACACATTGAAAATTCCTCCTTAGGGCTGGCATTGTGGTGTGGTGAGTTAGATACTTGGCTGCTCGCTTCCAATCTGGCTCCCTGCTAGTGCATCTGGGAAAGCAGCAGAGGATAGCCCAAGGGCTTAGGCTCCTGGCTTCAACATAGCACAGCCCCAACTATTGTGGCCATTTAAGGAGTAAACCAGCTGATAGAAGATCTCTCTTTCTCGCTCTTTCTCTCTCTCTCTCTCAGTCTCTCCATCTCTATGTAACTTTGCTTTTCAAATAAATAATTTTTTTAAAAAATAAAAATAGATTGCAGAAGAATTGAATCCTCCACCAAAAAATAAAAAAAAAAAAACTCCTTCTTGAACCACCAAAGTAGAAAAAACTGCTTAAAGACTGTTTTGCATCATTATGTGTGAATATCTTTCTTTTTCACCATCTTTTTTTTCACTACCTACATTAACTTGGCCTTCTGCAACCTGCTGAACCTCAAAGTCTAAGCCAGTGGATGATACAAAGGAGACAACCTGACCTGGGATTGCTGTTGTACATGGACCCAGGCCAAGAAACTAGACTGTATGATTTCTTCCTGCCCCTGGACAATGGTCAGGACCACACCAATCTAAAACTCTGAAGCTTTCTCCTTTGCTTCTAGTGAGTGAAATGAATGGAAAGCCTTGAATTGTTCATTTCTGAAAATGTTTATTAGGCGCACCTTTTACTGTTTATAAAGCAACCATGACTCTAATACTTGTTTGAAATATATCAAATAGATGTCAGCAAATTCTCAGGCTCTATGATTCTCCAACCTTAGTGAGGTAGGGTTCCTTAAAAAGAATATCTCTTCCATTATTTTGTATTTGTTAGCAGTGAGAACAGAGGTATCTTTTCTTCCAAATAAGTGTTCTGTCAATTTGCATTGGCTTATGAAAAATGCCTTAAGATATGGGAGGACATTATTTAGGGGATGCTGGTTCCTTTACAGAGGTTGGGAAGCTTTGGCCTGTGTGTTCTATAACAACCGTGAAATTATTTGGTCTTTGCCCTGCCAAGGCAACTGCAAGTATGACATGAAATTCAATAAATCTATAGCAGGCTAATATTTAAATTGCTAATTTTGTATGACCCACAAATGATGCTACAAACATGGCCCTTGGCAGACACAAGCTTCCTTATCCCTTCTTTAGGATATGGTATCTCACTCAATGTAAATGCCTTACCTTGATTGGTATATAATGATACAACATATTTTGCAGAGTTAATCTTCAGAATAAAAGATGCCAATTATGAACTTGAAAGCAATGGCTAACTGGAATTCATATATATATGTGCATATGTATATATACATATCTATATACATACACATATTAGACAAGGTGATATAGGATTGCTATTACACATGGTCTATACAGATACAAATAGTGTGTGTACATATGTATACATACATAGAAATATATATTACATAAATACTATACATAACATCATATATGCTATATATAAATATCACACACAAAAACAAATCATGTTCCATTATTCAGTCAGCACTTTTTCCTGGCTTTCCTAAAACTTTGAGAAACTCACTTGCTGGATATGGGCTAAGCTTCATCTCTTTTTTTCTTCCTCTCCAAATACTCCCCATTCTGCAAAGCCCAGGAAGTCAGAATTTCTCCAAAAAGCCTTTGCCATTCACTCACCTTCAATCATCTGACTCAAATCTACTGACCCAAAAATACTCCAAAAGGGGGATAATTAGGAGTACAGTGCCCATGTTCCAGGTACTCTGGCCAAATTAATACTATGCCTTCCACAAAGTAAGGGTTTCATAAATATTTGTTGACTAATAAACACACAAAGTATGAGGGAATGTCAAAAAATTCATGGAAAATGGAATTAAAAGACAAGTTTATTTTGGTACAAAAGTTTTTTAAATCCACACATTTTTTCATATATGCATTTTTCAGGAACTTTTTGAAGAGCCCACATAGAGTCACGCATGGCCTGGCACTGTGCCCTATACAATATGCATGAATGAACACCTTAGATCTCTAACTATGAATTTCAGTTTATGATATTCATCACATCAGCTCTTTCTCTAATAGCCTCCTATTCTTCTCAGCCTTTACAAATCTTAATCCAATATCCCAGTCCTCACTGAATTAATGCCAACCTCCTTCATAAACTCTTTCTCATCCACCAGAGCTAATTTTTTTTTTTTTGACAGGCAGAGTGGATAGTGAGAGAGAGAGAGAGAGAGAGAAAGAGAAAGAAAGGTCTTCCTTTTCTGTTGGTTCACCCCCCAATGGCCGCTGCGGCGAGCGCGCTGCGGCCAGCGCGCTGTGGCCAGCGCGATGCAGCCAGCGTACCGCGCTGATCCGAAGCCAGGAGCCAGGTGCTTCTCTTGGTCTCCCATGTGGGTGCAGGGCCCAAGGACTTGGGCCATCCTCCACTGCACTCCCTGGCCACAGCAGAGAGCTGGACTGAAGAGGAGCAACCAGCACAGAATTCCGCGCCCCGGCCGGGACTAGAACTCCATGTGCCGGCGCCGCAGGCAGAGGATTAGCCTATTGAGCCGCGGCGCCGGCCCACCAGCGCTAAACTGATTCTCCTCTCATCACTACTCCTATACAACAAAATTCAGCTCATTTTTGCCATTAACATACACTATCTGATATTGTAGTTCTTATAAATCTTGTCATATAACTCACAATACATTCCTTGAAGGAAGAATAATTATATTCCTTATAGTCCTAAGTTCAAGCTTTAAAAATAGGAAGCTCAGCACTTTGAGAACTGATTACTGCATACAGCCATTCTCTCTACTGTTGAGGAACAGTGTTTTATTTTTTTCTTCTTACTATTTGTTGAATTCTTTACTTAGTGTAGGGTTAATCTTATGATCATAAAATAAGCTGAAAGTATGTCATCATGAAAATTAAAAGAAAGAATAAGAAAGGAAGGAGGAGGGGAGTGGGAGTGTGTGGGGGAGGGAGGATAGGGTAGCAAGCATCACTACGCCCCTAAATCTGAATATATGAAATACATGAAATCTGATCACCTTATATAGATAAATTTAAAAAGTAACTTTGTCTCTCTCTCTCTCTCTCTCTTTCTCTCTCTCTCTCTTTTTCCCACAGGCAGAGTGGACAGTGAGAGAGAGAGAGAGAGAGAGAGAGAGAGAGAGAAAGGTCTTCCTTTGCCATTGGTTCACCCTCCAATAGCCACCGTGGCCGGCGCGCTACGGCCGGCGCACCACGCTGATCCGATAGCAGGAGCCAGGTACTTAACCTGGTCTCCCATGGGGTGCAGGGCCCAAGAACTTGGGCATCCTCCACTGCACTCCCTGGCCACAGCAGAGAGCTGGCCTGGAAGAGGGGCAACCGGGACAGAATCCGGTGCCCCGACTGGGACTAGAACTCGGTATGCCGGCGCCTCAAGGTGGAGGATTAGCCTAGTGAGCCGCGGCACTGGTCAAAAGTAACTTTGAAAACAAACAAACAAACAAACAAACAAAAAAACCAGGAAGCTCTACAAAAATAGATTTATCTATTTATTTGAAAGGCCGAGTTTCAGAGAGAGAGGGAGAGACAGAGAAAGATATTCTACCTGCTGGTTCACTCCCCAAGTGGGTGCAACAGTTGGGGCTGGGTTGGGCTGCAGCCATGATCCTGGAACTCCACCCAGGTTTCCCACATGGGTGGCACTGGCCCAAGCACTGAGACCCTCTTATGCTTCTTTGCTAGGCACATTAGCAGGGAGCTAGATCAGAAGTGGAGCAGCTTGGATTTAAACCAGTGCTCATATGGGATTCTGGCATTGCAAACAGCAGCTCAACGCTCTGTGCCACAATGCTGGCACCAATAAGAAGTTCTTAAGAAATATGTACGTTGAATTCATTGAGTTAACTATTCTAGTCTGCCTTGATTTTTTTATTAAGAGCATCTTGACTATTTTTCTTCACCAATCTAGATGTTCGAACCCTCATTCATTTCTGGAAGTTTCTCACATCCTAGGTAGACTGCAGGACAGAAGCTTGCCTACTTCCACATTAGATTTCTGAGGTCAGAGGGAATGAACAGTTGTGAACTGACTGACGTAGTAAAAATAAATGACCTAATTTGTAGCAGGCACTCTAGCAGAACGTTTACATCCATCAGATCTTTATGCACATTTCTCATTGGCAATGTTGCTCCAGAAACAGCCATTATGATACAACCATTTATAGGTCATGCTAATACAGCCTTCTGAAAATGAAGCATTGTCAGTCATGTTTTTAAAGATCTACTTACTTATTTGAATGGCAGAGCTACAGAGAGCAGAGGCAGAGAGAGAGAGAGAGAGAGAGAGAGAGAATGAGAGAGAGGTCTTTCATCCCCAAATGGCTGCAATGGCTAGAGCTGGGCTGATCCGAAGCCAGGAGCCAGGAGCTTCTTATGGGTCTCCCATGTGGGTGCAGGGACCCAGGGACCTGGACCTTCTTTTACTGCTTCCCAAGTGCATTAGCAGGGAGCTGGATCAGAAGTGGGGCAGCCGGGACACAAATCGGCGCCCATATTGGGTGTTGGCACTGCATGTAGTGGCTTTACCTGATTTACTACAGTGCTGGAGACCCTGTCAGTCATTCTTGATTTTGGAATAAGGAATTCTCCCTGAGACTATGCAATTTGCTTTCAGGAACACACACAGAACCTCATATTAAAGATGAGAGACAGGGAGAACATCTATTACAATACTCTCGCTAATACCTTGAGAGGATTGTTTAGTGTTTATGTCTCATTAAATTCCCCACAGGGCAATTAAATTTAATAAAATAATACTCTCAGGGCTAGTATATAGCTAATTGTTTATCTTTACCCTCAAGAAAAATCCCGGCTGAAGGCTTCCAGATCTTTCCCTAAGTCTACATATCTGTCACCTTTTTCCACTCCTGGGTAACTCTGAGAGCACTTACTTAGCAAGGCTACATCTTCTGCTGGCCAATCTGAATTAAAATAAATGCCTGTGAATCTACACTCATGTCTGTATTTTTTTTTTCAAAAATTCGTCACCTATATTTTTAGTGTGCCATATACAATGGAAGAGAAAATAAAAATAAACTGATTTAATCTAAATCTGGCAGAAAGAGAAACACAATGTCAAGTGAGATCATGATGCATGTCTACAGGTGGTACCTTTGTTGGAACCCATAAGTGGTCAAACTGGCAAACACACACACACATACACACACACAACATACACACAACAGCATGCACACACATGCCTGACCATGCTCACCTATACTTTCTTATGTAAGCATCATACTTCATCCTTAATCCCCAGACATTTTATGGAAGCATATGGAGTATTCATATATTCCAAAGGAATTTTGGGTAGTCTAACATGAAAAAAAAGAAGAAAAAACAATCTAATTTTGCTAAATTACTTTCTGTATGTAAGTACTGACAGGAATATATGATTTGTATTTATTATAAATCATTGCATTTTCTTATGCTCTGCTCTTTCTAAACACACTAATAAAAGAAATAAGCATCACTTCTCAGCCTTTTGGCTAAGATCAAATGTATTAAAGGAAGTAAGCAAAACATTGCAAAGCAAATCAGGAAGCAAATATTAAAACCAGATAAAAGGGGGATAGACATTATGTTAAAAGCAATAGGTTTAGTTGCAGCTTGCACAGCCCAAATCCCATGACCCAGTGTCCATTTGAATTCTGGTTACTCTGCTTCCAATTCAGCTTCTTGCTAATGCATCCTGGGAGGCAGCAGACGATGGCTCAAGTGCTTGGCTCATGCCACACATGTAGGACACCCAGACGGAGTTCCTGGGATCAGACCTCAGCTTGATCCAGTTGTGACTTTTTGCAGTCATTTGGGGAGTAAACTATCAGATGAAAGATCTCACTCTTTCTGTCACTCTGCCTTTCAAATAAATAAAACTAAAACAAAAGAGAACAGCTATATGAAGGAAATTTAACCACTATCTCATAGGTATACTCATATCTATGTTCCCATATTTATTTCCAAATTTGTTCATTTTTTTTTTATTTGAAAGGCAGAAGGAGGGAGAGAGGGAAAGGAACAGAGAGAGAGAGAGAGAGAGAGAGAGAGATTCCACCAACTGATTTGTTCCCCAAATGTCCTGAATAGCTAGACTGGATCAAGCCAGAGCAAGGAATCAGTAATTTCATCTGGGTCTCTCTTGTGGGTGGCAAGCACTCAAGTGCTTGGGCCATCATAGATGCCTCCCAGGTGCATTAGCAGGAAACTGGACTGGAAGCAAAGGAGAGACTTGGTCTTGGGCATCATAAGGCATGGCTTAACTTGCTGTGCCATAATTCCTACCCCATGGACTCCCATGTTTATTACATAATAGTTCACAATAGTCAAGATAAATGGAAACAACCTTGGCGCCCATCAATAGGTAAACGGATAAGAGTAAAAATGTGGTGTATATAAACATATTATAATTCTGCCCTAAAAAAGGAGGAAATCCTTTCATTTGGCATAACAGGAGAACCTGGAGGTCAAATTAGTATTTCATGATGTCACTTATATGTGGAATATTTAAGAAGGCCAAATAATATATAAGCAGGAAATAAATAGTGGCTGCCAGCGTCAGTGTAAGGAAGAAAATGAGAAAGATAAATGTCATAGGTCACCAAGCAGCAAACATGTGGGATGAACAGGTTGAAACATCTAATAATAAACAACACAATGAATACAGTTAATCATCGGGTATTGGTTTCAGGATTTTTGCTAAATGAACAGATTATAGCTGATATTGCCATGAAGCAGGGAGAATGGAAACTACCTGAGATGATAGATATGTTACTTTGTTCCAGTATGGTAACCACTGCCTCATAAATATATCTTATAATATCACAATGTAAGCCTTAAATATATATGACAATGTTGTTTTTTAAAAGCCCAATAATGGTGTTTTATTTCTCCAGTCTCTTTATGAAATCAAAACTTTACTAAAATGTTGAAGTAGCTGAAGGAGATGCTGCTTGCAAGAGCTCTAATCTCTCAGTAGATACATTTTTAAATTCCTTTAGCTATTCCCATACCATAATTTTTATTTCACAGGTTTTTTTTTTTTTTTTAATTCCTCAAGTCTTGTTCAGGGAAGTGAAAGTCACCTTAATGAAGAAAGGAGAGATTTAACAGCCATGGCTTTGGAACAGCAGAGGATCTCAGCTTTAATTCTTTGGCTCCAAACCAGAGTCTAAAACCAGCCATGGGAAAACTGCTGAAATGGAGCCTGCACTTCTCTCCACACTGACTTGCATAATGTTGACATTAAAACACCAGAGAAACATACACATATTTCAAACAATTATGACTCCTTTTCTATAAATATTTTCAAATTGTTTTAGGAGATAAAATAACATATTTTACCCTTCTTGTTTCTAAGTTACTCTGGTCACCCTGAACAACTCACTACTATGGATTTATTTTTGGCTGGAGGGTCAGGGAGGATATCTTCAGGTGCTAGTTTGCCATTAAATTGTGCTTTCCATCATGAGTTGTGTAGAGAGTAGAAGAGTCAACGACCCTTAAAGCACAACTGAATTCCATGTCATAGCATGGGGGAAAATATACTATTTCTTTCTCTGTGGAAGCCCAGGAAAGAAAAACAATCAAATACTCAGGGTGCTCTTTTAAAAATTCTCCAGAGGCAGATGCTATGGCACGGTACAGTGGGTTATACTGCCATTTGGGATGCCAACATCCCATGTAGAAGTGCTGCTTCAAGTCCTGGGTACTCTGCTTCTCATTCAGCCTCCAGCTAATGTACCTGTGAGGTAGTAGGTGATGGCTCAAGAGTACCTGCCACCTACATGGGAGAGCTGGGTACAGTTTCAGGCTTTTGGCTTCAGCCTGGCTCAGCCCTGACATATGGGGGCCTTTGGGGAGTGAACAATCAAATATAAGATTCTCTCTCTCCTTTCTCTTCTGCTTTTAAATGAATAAATAATCATATAAAAGAAAATAAAAACTCTTCCTCCCCTTAATAAGCACAACTTGCCCTCTGGATAGAAAAAAAAAAATCCTGCTTGCCTTAGCCTTTTATTACTCTTGCTTGTTTCAGTTATTTTTGCTCTGAAATCTAAGTCGGAATACAAGAGAATCTCAAAAAGTTCATGGAAAAATGGAATGGAAAGATAAGTTTGGTTTCATGTAAAAATGTTAAATCCATGCATATCTGTAAATTGACACATCTCTATTAGGAGAAAGATATGAAAAAGTGAGAATTACAAAGACTGCCAGAGAAGCTCACACTTCTAGGTGCATCGTTCAACCATTTCAGGTGTCTGCTCCCTCAAACGTAGCCAGATGGCAATCACCCAGAGAGGGAGAGGTGAAATTCATCTGAAACCTGCAATTTCCTCTGTCACAGAATATGATTAAGGGGACTGAATTCCGCTCTGGAAATAGACTATGGTATCTTTCGTCACAGATGAGCCAAGTGATCAGTAGGTTAGTAACCCTCCAGGGCAATTTCAATATCTTTCCCAGAGCCTGGGCACCAGAGACCTGGCTTGTCTTCAACATAAATGCCCTCCACATGATTTGTAGCATTTATTTTTGATGTAAAAACACCGGATCCCAAAGCTGACTACTGTATTTCTCCTAAAACAACCACAGAAAAAGACCTCTGCATTTGTGATTTTAAAGCTAAGACATGTTTCTTGTTTGCTGCTACTTAAAAACTTGGATCTTTTAATCAAATCATTCAAAGAGCTTGGACTTAACAACTAAGATTCAGTGTTGTTTCAAAATGCTGGGGGTGGAAAAAGGAAAACAAACTCACCCTCACTCCCAGAAAAAGCATCACTTGACCCTGCTAGTGCCACGGTCAACAGCAGCTGCCAGAGATCCATACCTGTAGGACCTGCAATCACAAATGGATTACAATGAATATAGCAATTATAAGCAAACCACTATCATGAAATACTGTTTAAAGAAAGCTTAAACCATGACCATGACTGAGCTGACAAGCCAGGTCAAGAACAGCCTCATATGGTCGTATTTTTCATGCACAAACAGCAGGATACAATAAGTTCTATTTCCTGTGAGTGTTCTCAGGAAATAGCAAGGACACTTAGATTTTCACCTCCTGGCTGATGGCCACAGAACCACCTCACAGCAAATGACCCCCAATCACTGCTTCAATAACAAGGCGGGTTCACTTTAATTCAATCTGGAAATAGAAAAACTGGCCAGCAGTATCCCCAAGCATGGGGCCTTGGGCAGGACATACCACATAAAGGAAAACAATTCACTGAAGGATCTTTTCTTCAGTGCATTTTCTAGTCATCAAAAAAGCCCAATTAACACACAAAAACACTGTGCTAATGAGGTCTTCCAAGGAGGGGTAACTAGAAGGGGAGCAGGAGGAGGCTGGGAAGCAAAAGAAAGCAGCAGCTCTGTGCTTGCTTGGTGGCCTCCCTTGGACACGGCATTCTTTCCTGTTTTCAATTTTATGAAGAATGTGGCCTCTGAAAGGACCAGGCACGGAACACCTCAGACACCAAGAGGGATGGATTTGTGGCCATTTGGAATCCCAAGTGGCCCATTTGGAATCCCACAGACTGGGCCCTTCCTTCAGGGAGCAGATCAACACAGCTTGGATGGTGCACACCTTTATCTGGAGAAAACAAGCTTCTCTGGAAAAAGAATATGCATACCCACATGCAGAAGCTCTAAGACAGGCTTAGGCGGGTTCAAAGTCAACCCAGAACGCTGTCTTTTGTAGAGCTGTGGCTGTATCTGACGAGTGCGCTTTAAAGCTGAATGGTGAGTTTTCCATAAAGCTGAACTACTCACAGCTGACTCCATACCTGACCGACACACCAGGGCCTCTAAGGGTTTCAGTTTTATCACTATGCTAACTTGACCGTAATGAAATAGCCCTTCTTGCTATCGCAAATGAGGTTGAAAGGATGAGCAACGTTTGTATTCATGGGATCCTCCTGATGTAGGCAAGCATATAGGATAGAATGGATTTGGTTTGTGAGCTGGAAGACCACGCCTTCACCACGTCCCTGTGTGATCTCATGCCCCTAACTGACCACACCTGTATTCCCACCTGCCAATCAGGCTACCTACCTGACCAGTCCCCTTTGGAAGTGGATAAAAGACCTGACACATGTTGGCCCCGCCCACTTTTGTTTTTGCTGCCCTTTTTTGCCATTATGGACCTTTGTTGCCATTGCTGCTCTGCGCTATCAGGGCACGTGGCCTTTGGGCCACCTGCGCTCTCTGCCTTGTCTTTGCTTGCCTGCCTTAAGCTGCTAACAGCTGCTCAAAACCACATGCTTGTTGCAGGTGGCTCTAGGCCTGCTCTCTGCTTGGTATGGCCCCAACTTAATTTGCAGACTTTCCTTTCTCCTTTAAAGCCCTCACTCTCCTATACATTCCTCTCACTGAATAAAAAGCTTAAGAACTTACCATGCTGCCTGATTTATTTGAGCCAGTATTCAGATCTCTTCTCTGAATTCATGGCAAGAATCCACAAGGCTTATTAATTTTGGAAAATATTAATCAGCAAATCGGCATCACTCCAACCATGGCAAAGTAATTTTGAAAGGGCGTAAAATTTCTGATGTCCTCTACTTTCATTTCTTGATAGTGAGAGACCTAATTTTTTTTGTCCAATAAATTTTTATGTTCTTAAAAACTTCTTATTTAAGAAAATACATCTCTTCATGGACTCAATATCTTCCTGCATCTGAATACTCATGTGCACACCCGCACGCATGATGAATCACCCTTCCCCTCATGCACAGCTCCTGGAGTCAGGACAGAATCAGTGTGAAAGTGCAGATGAACACAATTTGTCAGCTGTGAGATTTCAAAAAATGTTGAGTTGCAGTTATTACAACATCTATGTTTTTAATTCCTAACCTGGAAGGCACTGGGCTGGTGGTCTTGCGTCAACCTTGTCAACTTTGCAAATGTGAACTCTGAGCATCTGTCCCTATGTTTTTACTCCTAGAAGAATAGGCTATGTAATCCTATTTTGTAGCCTCCAGCAGAAATATATTATTAAAAAGGCTGAAAACAAACATATCATAGGTTGAAAATGCCATCCAGTTGTTACTGAGTATTTCCCTATAATTTGATTTTTTCATAAAGTAGAAAAAGCCTTGAGGAACTGGACTCTGCATACGGTGTTAATTTTTACTAATAGAATTTTCCCACACTCAAGTGTCAGGGAAAGTAGACTCCACAGGGACAGGCTATGTTTGTGTCAGGTAGTAATAATGAATCTCCAGGGGCCAGCGCTGTGAAGTAGTGGGTAAAGCTGCTGCCTGCAGTGCCGCCATCCCATATGGGTGCCAGTTTAAGTCCCAGCTGCTCCACTTCCGATCCAGCTCTCTGCTATGACCTGGGAAAGCAGTAGAAGATGGCCCAAGTCCTTTGTCCCCTGCACCCATGTGGGAGATCTGGAGGAAGCTTTGGACTGGCACAGCTCCGGCCATTGTGGCCAACTGAGGAGTGAACCAGCGGATGGAAGACCACCCCTCTCTCTCTCTCTCTTTCTCTCTCTCTCTCTCTTTCTGCTTCTCCTTCTCTCCTGTGTAACTCTGACTTTCAAATAAATAAATGAATAAGTAAATCTTTTTAAAAAAAGAATGGATCTCCAACCCCAGGGAAGCCATATTTGCTTCCTCAATGCAAAGTTTTGCATTTCTCCAAAGGGTGCATTTTCTATTGTAGAGGTCACCTCTTCTATACTTCAAAGAGACCTTGCAAATGCCAGAAACAAGTGACTTTTGCTTCAGATGAACAGCAGATAGCACACCACCACCACTACCACCACCAAATCCACAAATTTTTGAAAACTTTTGTTTCCACGTGAACTCCCCTCCCCTCAAATAAAAAATTGGAATTGTCACAATTTTTTTACAAGCCAAACATACTTCCATAGAACATGTTCTGTCTCACAAAACAAAGAAAAACAAACCAGAATCTCCAAAGAAAATTAAGCAGCAATCAGTGCACACACTCTAGAGCATACAAGTTTAAAAAACTGCGATTCTCCCAGAGGATAAGTTTACCGCCACCTGGAGCACTGAATAGGGACCTAACTGTAACACTTCACGTGTAGCCAGGTAAGAGTAAAGAAACTTTGGATTAGATAGCAGGTAACTGCCTTATTAGAATTTAATGTCCCCTTCCTTTCCAATGACATTGGCTCAGTAAGACTAACTCCAAGAATAGCCCCCTTTGCATTTCCCTGGAGAATATACTTAATGCCATCCTATGGTACTGGGTAACAGACATCCCACTAGATTTGATTGTACACTACCTGCATCCAGCTTTGCAGAGCTTCATGTGGCAGCTTCTACATGAGAGGATCCTTTATTAGGCTCTAGCTGAGATAAAATATCCCTAGGAGAGGGCACCGTGCCAACACACACAGTCTGGAACCTTACTCAATGATGTGCCAGATGTGAGCAAGAGGAATATTCCAGTATTCCCTTTTCCCAAGTCTATTTTGCCCAGGTACCCAAACTTACCACATACAACCATTAGGTCATAAAGTACAAGAGTCCAAGCAGGGGTGGGGAACATGTAGCTCATGGGCTGTATAAGGCCTGCAGGATCGTTTGGTCTGGCCCAGCCAAGGTAACCACAGATGGTACCCAAAATTCAATAAATCTATAGCAGGCTAATTTTTAAGCTGATAATTTTGTATGGCTCTTTAATGCTGTTATAAATATCCAAATAGCCATTGGCAGAAAAAGGGGTCCTCATGCCTGAAAATGTTAGCATAACAGACTCTACTTACCAATTTAAGTAGAGGTCAGCATTCTTCACATGAATCTACAAAATTGCACACTCGCATGTTGAGATTTCAATGCTTGCAATAGAGTCCTATGGAAAATCCTCTAAATCTCTCATGACATGAATTTACGCATTCCTTGGCTATAGCTGCTTGGCAGAATTTTCTGTAAGACAGGCAAGATGGGCTTCTATTCTTGCAAAATGGAACTCACAACATTAGGCCTGAGCCTTTTGTCTGCATTTGTTCACTATCCTCAAAGTTACCCAGCTGAAAACCAGTGAGATCCAGCTATAGACTGCCCAGCAAAGCAGGCCTCCAAACTACACAATTAGGCCTATGATACTAACTTTCATTCTTTAGCTAAGCACTTGAGGAGAGACAGGGGCTAGCTATGACATTTTCCCTGCATGTTATAACCAAATCCAGGCAAAGCAATTGATTCAATTATGTTTAATTTAAAATTAGCAAGTATTTGTTGAACTACTAGTGTCTAATAACCTCATATAAGGAGACTTTAAAAAGTCTGCAGAAAAGTAAAATTAAGAGACAAGTTTATTTTCGTATAAAATATTTTGAAATCCATGTACTTTTTTTGATGCATTTTCCATGAACTTTTTGAAGATCCCTTGTATGCAATGCACTAATGTTATTAATATAAAACCCATCAAAATCATGGTTTTTTTAATCAAAATCATGGGTTTTGACTTCAAGAATAAGACACATGAGGCTATGAAAAGGAGCATAACTAAAAATGGAATGCTAGAATGGGGAAAAATCAATTACTGAACTGAGGGGATTAAATTAGAAATAAATGACAGATAGCAGTTGACAATGTGGTGTAGCTGGTTAGGCTACTGCTTGTGTCACTGGCATCCCATATCATGGTATTAAAATCTGAGCTCTGGCTGCTCCACTTTTGATCCAGCTCCCTGATAAGCACCTGGGAAAGCAGAAGATTATGGCCTGAGTGCTTGGACTCCTGTTACCCACATGGGAAACCCAGATGGAATACTAAGCTTCTGATTCTGGCATGGCCCAGTCTCTGTCATTGTGCATTTCAAATAAATAAGTCTTTTAAAAAATTAAATGACAGATAAGATTTTTGGGGGGCAAGGAAAAGTGAAAGGGGCTGTGGTGACCTTGCAGGGGTAGAAGTTCAGTGTGAATGTTCTGGCTATGGGCTGAATTCTGAGCACATTTATGGTAATATTCTGAGGAAGCTAGTAAAGCAGAAAACAAATCACTATTACAAGGGTGACAAAATTGGATTGACAAGGTAGGACCAGACTCAATCATCACTTTCAACTCATACTAATCAGAAAATGAATAGAGATTTTGGTATACATAATATATGCAAAAGTCAATTTTCCTTGGAATAAAGTCTGCTCCTCATACCATCTTAAAGTAATATTGAAAAATATTGACAAGATTTGGTGATGACTTGGCATGGGAGATGACCAAAAGGCAGGTCTATCACAAAAGACTGAAGATATGCATAAGGTGAAACTGTAGACAGGAATCAGGACATTGGGATCCGGGTCTAGGAAGAGGAGAAGTTCACATGATGTTTTGGGATACTTGGGTGATAAAGGAAATTACAAGACTACAGGAAATATCAGACATGTCTAGTGGGACACTGAAAGTAAGAGACCCAAGACTGAAGAGAAGAGAGGTCATTACTGGACGAGAGAGAGCTACGTAAGAGATGGTGAGAGTGTGAGTGGTGTAGTGGGTAAAGCCGCTGCCTGCAATGCCAACATCCCATATGGGCAGTGGTTTGAGCCCTGGCTGCTCCACACCGATTCCAGTCCATGCTGATGTGCTTGGGAAAGCAGCAGAGGATGCCCCAGGTGCTTGGGCCCCTGCACCCATGTGGGAGACCCGAAAGGGGTTCCTGAATCCTAGCTTCAGCTTGGCCCAGCCCTGGCTATTGTAGCCATTTGTGGAGTGAACAAGCAGATGGAAAAACTCTCTCTCTCTCTTTCAAATAAGTAACTAAAAATCCTAAAGAGAGAGAGAGAGAGAGAGAGAGAGAGAGAGATGATAACTAACAGGTGAATTTAATGTAAAGGTTATATCTATCTGGTAAAATATTTTATCTATTTGGTAAAATGATTTCCAAATCATCTTTATCAAAAGTAATAGTAAAGTACATATTAAGTCATGCATGTGAAAATGTGCTTATATGTGGTTTTTAATTTTGCAGAAACAAAATGAATCACTAACCAAACCACCCTCTGATTTGTGTCAAGTATTTAAAGGGAAAATGGTCAGAGCTGTCCTTAGAAATGTGATGTTAGCATGATAGTATATGATGGAAGTAAAACAATAGATTTAGGAATCCAGAGTTCTGTTGAGGCAATGCAGGAAGAACACCAAAATAGCAGCTGAATTAATCAGAAATAATAAGTTTCTACAAACTGTTTTACTGATCTAGCAATTCTGATAGTGGAAAAGCAAGAGCTGATTTTAAAAATTCCATTAGAAACAGAATTGTTTATATTGCAAAACCAAGGCTCCAGGTAGATAACCTAATAAATGTGGACTTTCTGATTCTGGTGCCAATTACTAATGAAATATTGCAAAATTGCATTAGTTGATTTCCTGGTGGAGCTTTTCTAAGAACTCAGCACAGAAAAAGGGAAGAGGCTAATCCAAAAAGATATTTGAAATTACCCAATCAGCACCAGACATTTATTCGAACAGTTTGCATTTCAGAGTTCATGTTATTATCTCCTTTTCATGTTGGTGAGCATGTGAAAATTGGTCTGACCTAAAATACCTTAGATCAATTTGTTGCCTGTCCATTAGTAAGGAAGGAAAAATTTATAAATATTTTCTATTAAACTATGTAGCATCATTTAGACTTCTCTCCTCTCAGGGATTTACTGAGGAAATCAAATGAGAATTTTAGGTGTGTAAGGTGTAAGAGGACAAAGAAAGCTTTGTCCATTTCATAAGACAAATATGTATATATGGATTGTATCTGTGCTGACCAATCTGGTTTACTATCAGTCACATATGACTAATGAGTACTTGAAATGTGGTTAACTCAATGGAGGAATTGAATAGGAATTTTATTAAATTTCAATTAAATAAATTAGCATTTAATTAATATATTTAAAATAGGTTAGGTATATGAGTCTACTTTTTAGCTGCAATTTTATGCATTCAGATCAAGTGTTTCTGATGAACATTTAGTATCTAAATTGCATGTGCTCTAAGTGTAAAGTACACATATATTTTGAAGAGTTGGTATCGGCCGGCGCCGCGGCTCACTAGGCTAATCCTCCGCCTTGCGGTGCCAGCACACCGGGTTCTAGTCCCGGTCAGGGCGCCGGATTCTGTCCCGGTTGCCCCTCTTCCAGGCCAGCTCTCTGCTGTGGCCAGGGAGTGCAGTGGAGGATGGCCCAAGTGCTTGGGCCCTGCACCCCATGGGAGACCAGGATAAGTACCTGGCTCCTGCCATCGGATCAGCGCGGTACGCCGGCCGCAGCGCGCTGGCCGCAGCGGCCATTGGAGGGTGGACCAACGGCAAAGGAAGACCTGTCTCTCTGTCTCTCTCTCTCACTGTCCACTCTGCCTGTCAAAAAATAAAAAAATAAATAAATAAAAAGTTGGTATCAAAAAATGATGGAAAAATCTCTCAACAATGTTTATGTTGGCTACCTATTGAAATCATATTTCAGACTAATGACAAAATATATAATCAAAATTTGTATTCGGCCGGCGCCGCGGCTCACTAGGCTAATCCTCCGCCTAGCGGCGCCGGCACACCGGGTTCTAGTCCCGGTCGGGGCGCCGGATTCTGTCCCGGTTGCCCCTCTTCCAGGCCAGCCCTCTGCTGTGGCCAGGGAGTGCAGTGGAGGATGGCCCAGGTGCTTGGGCCCTGCACCCCATGGGAGACCAGGAAAAGCACCTGACTCCTGGCTCCTGCCATCGGATCAGCGCGGTGCGCCGGCCGCAGCGCGCCGGCCGCGGCGGCCATTGGAGGGTGAACCAACGGCAAAGGAAGACCTTTCTCTCTGTCTCTCTCTCTCACTGTCCACTCTGCCTGTCAAAAAAAAAAAAAAATAAAAAAAAAAAATTTGTATTCACTGTTTCTTATTTTTTTAAATGTGATTAGTTGAAGAATTTAATTACACGAGGCTTGTACTATGTATTTGACAATATTTATGTATGCATTTTATGGTTTATATGTTACTTGCAATAAAAAAAGATTAATGTGTGGTCATATTTGCTTTTGGAATCAAAATAGCAAACAATATAAAATGTTTTATTTCTAATAATGTATAAAATCACTATGGTTTTGTTATGCTTTAAGAGGTCGTCACAAATGTGGAATGATGGGGACAGAAGATTCACTGAAAACTTAGATACTGAGGTGATTTAGGGATGATTATATTTGTAGAAGGTGATTGCTGTTTGTTCTTTTAGTGTATGCATGTGAATTTGTTAATCTCTAGGGGTGTGGCCATTCACACAATACCTCTCCTTGAGCTATAGACAGTGCTACACTGGTAAGTATTTAACATCTGACTCCCTGATATTGAAAAAAATGTCATGATATGTAGCATTTGCCAATTTCAGTGACATGAGTACCTGCATCAGGGCCGATTTTAAGCTACCACGGTGAAGGCACTGAATGCAGATCCACAAGCTGGTATGAGCTGGACCCAGAGCAACCCTGGCCAGGCAAGTGAAAGATGCTATCTGGGTTCCATGTGAGGTAACAGGTACAAAGATTAAACAATCTGCTGACACAGATACAAAATGTAAGAGACAGTGGTACTCAGCGAACTCTGGACACTTGATTTCATTTGATGACATCTGATCCACTATCAGTGGATCACACTGTGTTAATAATCATTGATATATCCTTTTGCAGGTGTATGGACACTAGCATCAGCCTGTACCACAGACGCTGTCCTTGTTTTTTATTTACAAAGAGGGTGAGTTTAGGGTTCAGTGAATATGCTCTGGAGTCAGAAAAGGTTATTGGCTTTATCAATCTTTGGTTTACTCATCTCTTATATGACAATGATAATATTTTCTTTCTTTCAAATAGATTATGTTTTATAATGTTCCTCATGGGGCAGATTGGGACTGGGGCTCTCATGAAATGGAAGTCTAGCCAGGTAGAAAGCAATCAGCAGTTGGGTTCTTGGGCACACTGTATTAACACTCTATTTCTTTTTTTTTTTTTTTTTGGCTTTCAAAAATAACTTTTTATTCATATACTTTAACTTTTATTTAATAAATATAAATTTCCAAAGTACAGCTTTTGGATTACAGTGGCTTTTTCCCCGCATAACCTCCCTCCCACCCACAAACATCCTATCTCCTGCTCCCTCTCCCACCCCATTCACATCAAGATTCATTTTCAATTATCTTTATATACAGAAGATCAATTTAGTATATACTAAGTAAAGATTTCAACAAACTGAACCCACGTAGATACACAAAGTTTAAAGTACTGTTTTAGTACTAGTTATACCGTTAATTCGCATAGTACAACACATTAAGGACAGAGATCCTACATGGGGAGTAAGTGCACAGTGACTCCTGTTGTTGATTTAACAATTGACACTCTTGTTTATGGCACCAGTAATCACCTGAGGCTCTTGTCATGTGTTGCCAAGGCTATGGAAGCCTTTTGAGTTGGCCAACTCCAATCTTATTTAGACAAGGTCATAGTCAAAGTGGAAGTTATCTCCTCCCTTCAGAGAAAGGCACCTCCTTTGTTGATGGCCCATTCTTTCCACTGGGATCTCACTCACAGAGATCTTTCATTTAGCATTTAGGTGTTTTTGTGTGTGTGTGTGTGTGTGTTTTTGTTTTTGTTTTTTGTTTTTTGTTTTTTGTTTTTTTTTTTTTTTTTTTTTTTTTTTTTTTTGCCACAGTGTCTTGGCTTTCCATGCCTGAAATACTCTCATGGGCTTTTTAGCTGGGTCCGCATGCCTTAAGGGCTGATTCTGAGGCCAGTAACACTATTTCTAAATGAACTACTTCATCACGAGGGTCCAGGGAAGGGGAAGGAATATCATGATATTGATAATTGATAATGCGTGCACCTTCTAGAATAAGGCAGAAATGAAGCCCATTTGTACTTAGGTGAACAGGCAATTACCTGCCTTCCAAAAGGAAGCCCAATTGTATGGAAAATATTTTAGGAGCTGATTACCCCACCCTTACCACCCAATCACTACTTCATATTCTGTACAAAAATGCTATGCTGTTGATACTCAGTTTAATTCATTTGTTCCATGAACCACAGTTTTATAGAAAAATACTTTTTTACTTTCTGAAAAATTGAGTAGGTTATTTCCAATGATAAGTGGTATGGCTTGAAGCTGTAACTCTTTTTGGGATCACTCAGAGAAGGCAGCTTGGTTATAAAAACCTGGGTCTCTACCTCTTCCTTTACAGAGAAATGAGGGAAGAAAAGGCACTTCAGTAGCTAAATGCTTGGTGCTGCTCCTAGATGGCATGCATTGTTGTTCTGTACAGAATGAAACTCTCTCCATGTATGGCGCATTCTGGTCAAGTTCAATGTGACCCACATAGCAATATGTTGCCACAACTATCTCTGTGGGTGATCACCAACCCATTCAGCCTGATGCACTTAGTGCATTCATGGACTCATGATACAAGTATGATTTTTACATGAAAGAGAAAAATCAACTGCATGGGTACTTAGATGAGAAATGTGTTCCTTCTGTTCCTCCTTAATATCTTACTTTATATCATTTCACCTACCAAGTCATTTTTTCCAAAACAATTTGACAAAGGAAATTTGCTGGTCTTCTGCTTTCTTTTCTTTTGGAAGTGGCTCGTTCTGGAATCTGATTTTATTATTACTATGATAGATAACATAAAATTCACTTTAAAATTTGTTTACAGTATGATAGATCATATAGAACATGGAGAATGTTCTTTAAGCAAATTTTAAGATGTTGAAATTGTTTCAAACTCTGAGATGGAAGTTTTGTTTCACCTAATTTAGGGCATAAATTAGCTATTGGAGACAAGTTCTCATAGAACAGTGTCTTCAAACAAAAAGTCATTTTCTTGATAATAATCACAGTGATTAATATAACAAGTCAAAGTGTATTAAAATGTTCTGTGTCTGAAAGGAATTTATGTCTGTCTGCCTTCTTTGGAGTAAACTAACAAAAGTTCAAATTTCCAAAGACAGAGTTACTAGCATACCCTGATAACACATGGAGCAAGACTTGGGAGAAACACTTCTTTCCTTTTAACTCTTCCCTCTTTTCCTTTTCCTTAGGTCTAACAGGATAAAGTTGTTTTTTTAAGGTAAACAAGGTGGAACACAAGAGTAAGGTAATATAATATCCTGGGAAAAGCACTACTGCCAGTAGCATCAGCAATGACGTGCCCTGGCACCAGTCCACCATGGCCTTCCTTGGGGACTCTGGCAGTTATGTAATCATTGTGGGCCTCAATTTCCTCACTTTAACATCATCCCATGATTTTGTGATAAGCAGAGTCCCCTGTTGTGCAGTATAATTACAGCTGTCAATCATTGGGGCTACTCACATCCTGGAGCTACGAGGCTCTTGTCTCTCTCTTCTTTGAGCTATGAGCAAATCAGGGGGCAATAGCTATGTTTCATTTACTGCTGTACTCACAATAACTAGCTTTAGACTTGCTTCAGAGTACATGCCCACCAAAAATATCTGCCCAATGACGAAGTGTTCCAGGCACGTTATTCTTTCATTCAAATTTCACATACACCCTACCAGGGAAAGCTTCATGTCACAAATGAGAAAATGGAAGATTAGAGGAGCTTCACAAGGTTAAGCAGACTTCTCAAGCTCACAAAGATAGGATATTTCTGATTAAGGTTTGGAACTGTACTTCGATGTCTCCAAGGCCAGCTTTTGGTCGTCATGTTTCCTAAATGGTAAAACATGATTAGGGTACTGGTAAATGATGAAAAACTTCAAAGAGTAAGGAAAATAGAAAGGAAAATTTGGATTTCAGTTATAGAGGGAGACAGACACCTTATCACATCTCCCGTTCTTAGGGCCTATGAAGGGCAGTGGTAATGCATGAATGCTGACATGGCAGTTTCTTCGAGAGCTGCACTATATCCCTCTCTATGTCTCTGAGCCTCCAAGAGCACCTGGTCCACTTTCCAGTGCATTACTTAAGAGCTATGCAGTCTACTCTCTCCCATGACACAGGAGTCTTACCCTGCCTCCGTTAAGCCTATACATAAAAATAGAAAGACGTCTATTCGGCTAGACTGACTGTCAGATAGATGCCATACACAGGGCAGATCAATGTCATGTCTCATCTCCAAGAAGTTTACAATATACCATTCACTCTTCAGGATCACAGGAAAGTGTAATAGTTTAGTCTTGGACCAATGACTGTTACTAGTTTCAGTAGAAAATGTTCTGTAGAATAGGGCTATCTAACAAAAATATAATTTGAGCCACAAATGCCAGCCATATACATGAGTTTTTAAATTTTATATCAATCACATTAAAAAAAAGTAAAGAAATGGATAAAATTAAATTTAATAATATACCTTACTTAACTCAATATATAATGTCTTTCATCATGTAGTCAATATAAAAAGTGTTAATGATAATTTTAAACTCTTTGTTTTCATACTGATACCTTGAATCTGGTGCATACACCACAGAACATTTTGTTTGGGATTAGCTTTATTGCCAGTGTTCAAAAGCAACATGTAGGCCGGTGCCGCGGCTCACTAGGCTAATCCTCTGCCTGTGGCGCTGGCACACTGGGTTCTAGTCCCAGTCAGGGCGCCAGATTCTGTCCCAGTTGCTCCTCTTCCAGTCCAGCTCTCTGTTGTGGCCCAGGAGTGCAGTGAGGATGGCCCAAGTCCTTGGGCCCTGCACCCACATGGGAAACCAGGAGAAGCACCTGGCTCCTGGTTTCGGATCAGCACAGTATGCCGGCCGCAGCTGCCATTGGGGGGTGAACCAACGGAAAAAGGAAGACCTTTCTCCCTGCCTTTCTCCCTCTCTCTCTCTCTCTCTCTCTCACTGTCCACTCTGCCTGTCCAAAAAAAAAAAAAAAAAAAAGCAGCATGTAGCTAATGACTTACTGTTTAGGAACTGGCAGCTCTGGTAGTGAGAATATACCTGTTTATTATCACTCATGTCATAGGCCAAACTGCTGAGAAGAGACATTTGAACAGTGATTGGTAAGGCTTGATGATTTCCTAGTCCTAAAAAGAGTCTTGCTGAAGTAAGAAGCAGAGTGTTCGAGATCTTCACAGTGCTTATTTTGTATAAAATTACAAAGCACTGAATTTTAAATACAATTAATCCCCATACTTTTTGCTTGTAGCACAGAACTTTGAATTTTACCATCATATCTGTTGCTAGTTATGAGTCATTTTTCATTCTAGACCTCAGCTTCTTTATCTCCACAGTAGAATGTCTAAAGTATATCAGTAGTTCTTAGGCTTAGCTGCATATTAGAATCACCTAGTGAACTTAAAAAAAAAAATTTTCCTGGCTTTACCATAGACAAATCAGAATCTCTGGGGTGCTGTATGGGTCTTTATACTGTAAATTTTTTGCTTATGTGATTCTAAAGTGCAGCCACGATTAAGAATCCTTTACCTGGTATAAACATGATGTGATATGATTTTTTATAAAAATTCATTTATGTATTTGAGAGTCAGAGACAAGGAAAGACAAAGTCAGTGACAAGGAGGGAGACAGAGACAGAGACAGAATTGCTATCCCCTAGATCATTTCCCAAATGCCTTTAACAGTCGGGGCTGGGCCAGGCTGAATGTAGGAGTATTAAGTATATTAATATTATATATTTATATAATATATTATATATAAATATAATATATTATTATATAAATACATATTATATATTATTGTATTTATATCTATTATATATTTATTTATACTTATATATACTTATATATATTATACTTATAATTTATAATATATAATATACATATGTATTATATATTTATGTATTATATATTTATATATTATATATATTTATTTATAGTTATATATATATAAGTATACTTATATTAAGTATATAAGAAACTTAATGCAAGCCTCCCAGATGAGGGCAGAAACAGAATCATTGAAGCCATCAATGCTGCCTCCCAGCATCTGCATTCACAGGAAACTGAAGTCAAAAGCCAGAGTTGGGACTGAAATCCAGGCATTCTGACAGAGGATATGGGCATACCAATCAGTGTCTTAACTGCCAGGCCAAACACTTGCCCCTGCTATGATTTGAAAATTTGTGACAATACAGCACAATTGCTCTCAATAGTCTTTCTCAGTTAAGTAGAGGCAGAGACAGGAAATGTCAATCTCTCCCATTTAGTCACCAATAAATAAACATTTTGCAACAGAGACATATCTATATCATGTGGTTGAAATACTGAAATATGATTCAAAAATAGTATCCTATGAAAAATCATAATAAAAACACATACGAAATCAGCCAGCCACAGATACCATCATTCAAGCAATTACATGGTTTCAAAGTGTTGCCGATAAGCCCAGGCAGGCAAAATGCTAAAGAGGTCCTCCCAAGATTACTATTCCTGGTTACTCAATCAAACACTAGTTTAGGTACCCTAGTGAAGATACTTTGCATATGTAATTATGATGACTAAACAAATCGATTTTTTTTTATTTGATAGGTAGAGTTACAGACAGTGAGAGAGAGAGACAGAGAGAAAGGTCTTCCTTCTGTTGGTTCACCCCCCAAATGGTGGCCACGGTCTAAACTACACCAGTCCGAAGCCAGGAGCCAGGTGCTTCTTCCTGGTCTCCCATGTGCTTGCAGGGGCCCAAGCACCTGGGCCATCCTCCACTGCCCTCTAGTGCCACAGCAGAGAGCTGGACTGGAAGAGGAGCAACAGGACTAGAACCAGCACCCATGTGGGATGCTGGCGCCGCAGGTGGAGGATTAACCAAGTGAGTCACAGCGTCGGCCCCACAAATCGATTTTTAAATAGGGAGACTAACCCGGATTACCTGTGTGAGCAATGTGATCACATGAGCCTGTAATAACAGAAGAGGACCTCAGTCAATGAGATGAGATAGAAGTGGAAGTCAAAGGGATTAGAAACTTGAGAGGCACATGATCTGCCATGGCTCGAGGGTACCACAAAGAAAGCATGGGTACAATGTAGGCAGTCACTCTGAACAGACACTGGTTCCTGGCTGCCAGCCAGCAAGGAAACGGGGAACACAATGCCACAATGACAAGAAACTGAGCTTAGCCAATAACTCTAAGGACTTGGAAGTGAATTAATCCCCAAACCCTCATGAAGGGCATGCAGCCCTATTGACACGTTAATTTCAGCCTTGTGAACACTAAGCAGAGAACCAAGTAGAGGCAGGCTTTCCCCGGACTTCTCCCCTACTGGACTGTGAAATAATAAATAATGTTGTTTCAGACCACTAAACTTGTGATATGTTGTTGAGGATGCAAGAGAACATGAATATAGACTCTAAGAGTCCAGTACAGAGCTCAAAGTTGAGTTCCTAAATATCAGTCAGAAGATAATAATCCAATCAGCAGTGAAATTTGTCCATATGGAGACGAGCTTTTTGGCAGTGCATAGAAATTTGGACACAGAAGGGACTTTAGAAATAATCTAGTACAATCAATGATAATTGATATCTTGCTGGAATAATTAGTAACTAATTTATGGCTTTTTTCTTCTCCAACTACCTGGGGTAAGGGCACTACTTAACTGGCCAATAAGAATGTCCCAATACAGAGACAGTTACAATAATCTCTCATAGCTTGATGAGGCTCTTCTATTCTAACGTGATAACTGTCAGATGACCTTCTAATTCTTATCTTGTTTTCTGAGTCTGATCTCTTTCTAGAGACTAGAAATATGGAGAATAAACTAATGTATAGGCATTCTGGAGTATTGGTCCATCACTTGAGTATGGCTAGTATAAATCAGGCCCCTAAAAAAGTTTGATCACCTCTATCTATGTATCTATATATCTATTGTATCTATGTCAAATGATACAATTTTCTTCTTGCAGGTATAAATCTATGAGATTATCCCATGGAAACTAATACCTGGATGATCCCGTCTCCATCAGTTTTCTGGCCTTGGTTTTCACATACACCTTAGGTCAACCGAGGAAATCACAAAAGCAGCAAAGTGCCAATGGCAAGGCAAATCAAAACCAACGTTGAAATCCATAATAGATAAAGGTAGGCAAAGATAAGGAAAAAGGAGAGCATGTGTTTATGGCCAGTCTATCTTTGTAGCATGTCCTTGTAAATCTTGGCTCCATAAAGCTTGTTTGCAATCCTCCTGAACTAAATGTCCAATTTCCAGGAGGCCTATGTTTACTCTCCTATGGGACCACCACAGTTTAACTCAGGAAACTGTAATTCAATGACCTGGCCAGGATTCTTCTAAACAAATTGGCTGGAGGAGGATCAGAACCAGGAGGCTGAGCCAAATGCTGATCTACTATTGATTCCACCTACCAGGAAGTCAAAGGAACAGTTACTTACAATCAGTCTGAATGAAATCTGTTATTTCACATCTCATAGAACAATGATAAAACAATCGTATTTCCCTCAATTTGAAAAGATTTTAAATGAATTTTTCTTTTTCCATCCACTTGTGGTCATATTACCAGTTAACATTTCACTTTCAAATGAGGAAGAAAAGCTATGAGGAATCCCCAGAGAGTTATTTACACACAGCATCATTTAAATGCTGAAGATCCAAAAGGTAGATGGTTCAGACACAGAAAATAATGTACCTGGATGCTCAAATGACTTCTACCCAAAAGGGACTCAGCATAGCTCTCCTATCTTCCTCCAGTTCCTCCCCAGTGAACAAGTGCATTCTTCTAATCTATTTCCCATCCTGCTTATCGAAATCAGGCTCACCCATTTACCTGAGCCAGATACCTGGTTACTCCATCTCCTCTCTCATTTAACTTGTCACCATAACAGATGAGGCTCTGGAATATAGTGTCTCCTTCTCCAACCCTAGTCCACTGCCTATGCTCTTCTCTAGACATGCAGCCATCTCCCTTATCACTTATCTCACTTTACTGTCAAGCCTGCTACCAAACGAGAAATCCACCTACCCTTCCAAATCACTTTGAAACATACTCACCTCCAGAAGCTGTCTATACTCCCCTGAGATTTAATTTCATTATTCTATACCTACGTTGGTTTTTAAACCTCTACAATAACCTACCACTGTGTCAAAGTCTCCAAGATGTTAGCGGAATAGATGAGCTCTTAATTCCTATGTGGCTGGTTGTACAAGTCCTCAGAACAAGATACATTTACTTATTATTATCTCCACTATGCTCTGACCATCAAAGTGAGAGTGAGCAGACATGTGTTACACGTATGAGTGTGTGTGGAGGGGGAGTTGGAGGATTGTCAGTGAGTAAAAACATAGATCAGAGCCCCTAGAAGTCCTTACCTCCTCCCAGGAATAGCCAAGTCTTCATTTACCTGTAGTTTTTGGATCTCTAGGAGCAGTTAGTTTAGAAAAAAGAGAACAGAGGCTAATTTGGGGATTAGAAGATTGGCCTTGGGCTGAGCGTTGAGCAGCCAGAACCTGAGGGTGTACATAGGTGCAAGAGAATTTCAGAAAGGTAAGAAGGGTCACAGTTGTGTCAAAACTCAGCCTAGGATTCACCAGAAAGACTGCTTATGCATCCGGGCTGCACTGCCCCTTCATCAGGAAGCAGCACTCAGCTCCCCACCTTCCAGCCTTCCCCATCAGTACCCTAGCCTCAGTCAGACTCCACTCAGGATCCCCATCCAATTTCCACTCTTCTTCTGCAGCAGGGACAGGCAGAAGGACTCAGAGGAGAGCAAGGAAAAAAAGCAGAGGAATTGAGGACTTGAAAAGATGTGTGCGAGTGACTTTCTGCTTCCCTTCTGCCATCAGCAAGAACAGATTATGAATCACAATTTTTTCCTTTGAAAATTATTTTCCACGCTTACTAAATTAGATTCCTTAAGACACAATTGGTTTGAAGATAAATGGCCTTATTAATTTCTCTATTAATCAGAATGCAAGGAAGTGCAGAGTTAGTGACAATAATGGGACAGTGGGTCAAGTGGAAAGGCAGAATGATAATCACAGAATCCAGGGGCTAGATGGGGTGCTATATATCATTTTAGTTCAAAGGTCACATTTTACATATAAGGAAAGTAAATTCAGAGAGGTGACGTGATGTGTCTAAGACCCCACAGCTTATTTCCAGCAAACTGGAAGTGCAGCCAGATCTCCTGTCCCAGTGTAATGGACTTTTCCACTATGCCACATTGTTTTCCTCTTGCTACCTTGAATACTTGCAAAGAATTTCAAGAAGCCAAGAGGCAGGCCAATTGTGTTGCAGTGGCTTAAGCCAATCTGTGCTCCAGTGCTTGGGCCCCTGCAATCCACTTGGGAGACCCAGATGCAGTTCCTGGCTCCTGGCTTCAGACTGGCCCAACACCAGGCATTGCAACCATTTGGGGGAATGAACTAGTAGAGATGATCTCTTTGTTTGTCTGTCTCTCCCTCTTTTTTTTCTGTCAATCTGTCTTTTCAAGTAAATAAAATTAATTATGTGAAAAAAAAGAAGCAAGAAGCTTCATTCCCCTCCAGGCTCATATACACCATCGCACACAACATCATGTACCATTAGGGATTCAGGACAAATTCATAATAAGTACAGGCACAAAGCAACCTGGCTCAGCTGGCCTGCCCCTGCTGACCACTCACCACCCTCCCTTAATGGGGCCTGGGTTCCCCTCACCACCTTCACTAAAGTAGGACAAGATTTACTGGAATAATCCAGTAAAGGAGTTTACACACAACCAACCTTATGTTTGGACCAAGATGGGCCTACATTGGGCCTACATTTTCTAAAACAGTACTGCTTAGAACCTTGCAAAATTCTGTTTTCCACACGGACACCCGAGATTTTCTTAAATCGCAGATGTGTACCTTCTGTTTCAACACCCCCACCCCTGACTGATACAAACGGTAAACTCTCATCCAGCCTCTTTCTATCATTCCATTCCCATTTCCCTCACACCTCCACTTTTCTCCGTCCACAGAAGAATCTTCTCAGGTTCTGGGATCTGTACACCTCTGGCCCTTCTGCTCCTCCTGTCCTCTTCCCTCTTCATCTGGGCTACTCATTTCTCCAAACCTCAGCTCAAGATCACTTGAACTCAGAATCATCAGAGCAGCAACTGCTTCTCCTCTCTTCTTCCATATCTCTACTATGGATATGTCTACTTGATCTGTGTCTACTATGGCACTGTAAGAAGTCAATGACTTTCTCATCTGTCTCCCTTCCCTACCAAGCACTCCAAGATTTAAACACATTTTTGGTGGAATGAAGAGACCCCTGTATTCAGTTTTTAAAAAGGTATTAGCAGGGGGTGTGAGCAGGTGCTCCTGCAAGTTCATCTGAATGCTTCACGGTAAGGGAGAAGTCGTGTTTGCCACTACATCACGCACAGTGGCATGGTTTTAATCAGGCCTGCAGTATGTAACCAGAGTCAATCAGCAAAAAGGTATGACTAGGAGCATAAAAAGAAAAAGTCTTATTTCCCTTTCTTCAAAGTTCTGATCATCCCTCAGACTTTAAAAAACCTGGAACATGATGCGAAAACATGCAATTTTGATGTCACTGTCACTTCTTTTAGATATTTTCTAAATGTAAACTGCTTCAATGAAAAACACAGAGCAGAATTAAAATCCTGAAGTTTCCTGAGTGCAAATTATAATCTCAAATGGCTTTCTCGAAATGTACCAGATCCTTAAGTGCACAGACAACTAACTCTTCCTGTAGAGAACTTTGGAAATCCAGATTATATTAAATTGGTGACTACACCAGGAAGAAGGCAGTCAAAGGCTTTGCCTAATGAGAATATTATATAAACTCCAGCACAAGGAAAAGTTTTGCTTAGTGTCAAATGGAAAAGGGCAGAGAAATAGAGGAAAGAGAGAACAAAAAGAAACTAAGCTGGAAGAGGGCAGAAGAGGGTGAGAGGAAAAAGTCTGGCCTAAGCCATATCGGAGACTTCTTAAAATGGCAAAAGCAAGTAGAAAAAAGACACAATTTAAGCCTTTTAATCAAAGTTAACAACAAAGGAATACTGACCAATAGTCCAGCAGATGTTCCTGATATAGAAGTTGGATTTTTGAATGTGTAGCTCCCTCCAGGCTTTGTATCAAGAAACTCTTCAATTTTCTTTTCACTTAGCCATATATGCAACCAGATAACATTATACTAATTTGCTGAAAATCTGGAAGACAGGATAGGGTTGAAGGTGGATTTTAATGGAAGTTTCTTGGTCACTGTTTGATGTTTTTTAATCTCTAATTTCTAGGTCTTGCTACTGTGATATAAAAGCCTTTGCAAAATCCCTTCAAATCTCTCACTCTCTCTCTCTCTCTCTCTCACACACACATACACACACACACCCACACCTGGTTACCAGAAGAATAGTGTCAATCTATTGCCTCATCAAAGAAATTCCTGGCTTTGGGCCGGTGCCGCGGCTCACTAGGCTAATCCTCTGCCTTGCGGCGCTGGCACACCGGGTTCTAGTCCCGGTTGGGGCACCGGATTCTGTCCCGGTTGCTCCTCTTCCAGGCCAGCTCTCTGCTGTGGCCCGGGAAGGCAGTGGAGGATGGCCCAAGTGCTTGGGCCCTGCACCCCATGGGAGACCAGGAGAAGCACCTGGCTCCTGCCTTTGGATCAGGGCGGTGCGCTGGCCGCAGGGCGCCAGCCATGGTGGCCACTGGAGGGTGAACCAATGGCAAAGGAAGACTTTCTCTCTGTCTCTCTCACTGTCCACTCTGACAGTCAAAAAAAAAAAAAAAAATCCCCAGCTTTGCCCAGCACTTTTTTGGGTGCTGTGAGATGAAGTGAAGGCCAGACATGGCCTGGAATCTCCTGAGGCCCCGCAACAACTGAAGCCTCCAAATGAGCCGAGAAGTGGGCTAAGTGCTCAGACTCAACCAGGGCTCCTCTCTGGCTGGGCTGAGGACAGACAAGGGTATCTGAAGGCAATCCCATTGCTTCTCAAAGGAGAGCAAGAACACAAACCAGAACTGTCTTCTGTGTTTACTGGTATCTCACTGAAGTAGCCGCACTTTGAATGTTTTCTGAGTGAAAGAACAGAAAAACCACTGTTCCTCAAGAGTATAGACAAGGGCTATAAACAACAATAAAATCTCAAGGTTAAAAGAAAATAAGAAAGGAAGAAGAAGGGAGGGTGGGAGACAATGTAGGGTGGAAAGTAACATTAAAACTGTATATATAAAATACACAAAATTTATTCATCCTATATAAACAAAAATTTAAAAAGGAAAGAATAAATTCTAAAATGTTGGTGCTCACTAAAATTCTTAGCATCCTTAATTTTAATTCCACATTTGAACATAAGATCAGTAGTATAAAACAGTGGACGAGGAAACCCTTAGTATCTCCCACATATTGGCTCCCAACATATGCAAGTTCTAACTAATTAAGGATATTTTTCTCAACTGAGCAGAAAGGCACAGTATTTAGATAATGTGGGTTTCATCTATAAAAAAAAAAATCTTGTAATTAAAGAAAGTAGGTCCCAGGAAAAAGATCACAAGTCAACTACAAGGGGAAAATTACTGAACATTTAGTGAATTACACATACAAGCAATCCTACCCCCCGCCCCCCCCCCCCAAAAAAAAAAACCAGAAGGCTTGTTTTCTAACTCAGCATTTTGCCATAGTTCCTGTAGCTATTCACATGCTGCAACCATCATGACGATCCCCATCACTGAGCTGTCATACATGCCAGGCTGTGTGACTAATACTCCTGTGTGTGACTAACAGCCCTGTCCACACTATCAACACAAAAGGCTGTTGATGATTTATATAACTGCTGTCAGAATTATCAGGGCCTTTGGCTGGTTACAAGACTCCTTCTGCTGGCTCAGCGTTCTTGGGTTTCTATGCAATCAACCATTCCGTGACATGTTACATATACAAACTCTTTTAAGATAAGAAACCATCGGGGGAAAATTAATTTAAATAGTTAAAAATGACTGTATTGAGAAATGCACTGAGAATGGCTGGTTAATTTGTTTGGAAATCATATTTCAGATGTGTAGAACCACCTGTCTGCTGGATGTCTCAAAGCACATTTCCAAAACTAAATTCAGGGTCCATAGAACTTACCTGGATAATTTCTCAATCTCTGCTGTCCTACTTCACCTCTAATGTCACCTCTTCAGCATATTTTGAAAACATTTGGGTCTCTTGTCATATCTACTGCTATTGCCCAAGTCCATTTCCCAAATGGATCAAATGGATTGAGAAAAGACATCTTAATATCTAGTTCGGTTCTTTACAATCCATTTCTCTCTCTCTCTCTCTCTCTCTCTCTCTCACACACACACACACACACACTTAGAAACACACTTATTGACTGGAAGGTGGCTCACTAGGTTAATCCTCCGCCTATGGCGCAGGCACCCCTGGTTCTAGTCCCGGTTGGGGCACCAGATTCTGTCCCGGTTGCTCCTCTTCCACTTCCAGTCCAGCTCTGCTGTGGCCTGGGAAGGCAGTGGAGGATGGCCCAAGTGCTTGGGCCCTGCACCTGCATGGGAGACCAGGAGAAGCACCTGGCTCCTGCTATCGGATCTGTGCAGTGCGCCAGCCGTAGCGGCCCTTTGGGGGGTGAACCAACGGAAGGAAGACCTTTCTCTCTCTCTCTCTCTCTCTCTCTCTCTCTGTCTATAACTCTCTCTCTCTGTCTCTCTCTCTCACTGTCTAACTCTGCCTGGCCAAAAAAAAAAAAAAAAAAGCACTTATCATCATGATATTTCTCTAAGTAAAACATATAAATGACTTTCCTTGCTCACAGGATTGATACCACAATCCATAATATGGTCTAATTAATATTTATTATTTGCTACCAATACTCACTGTCTTCAGTTTCAGTTAGTAATAGATCGCAGTGAAAGACAACATTTCACAGCCAACCTTGTGCCTAACTGTGGTCATTCAACTAAGTCCTGGCTAGCAGGACATGGATGGGAGTGACATTTGCATCTCTCAGGGAAATGAACACCTCCTCTACTGCCCGTTTGTCACTCGTGATGGCTTGGATGTTGATGGACTAGATCACCAAGCACATGGGTGAAGTTAACTGGACTTGTGGAACACTTCTGAGACTAAGCATGAGATTGGACAGAAACAGACTTGAAACATAGGACAAAGGACCCACTAGCCAGTGTTTTTTTATTTTTTATTTTAATTAATTAATTATTTTTTTATTTTTTTGACAGGCAGAGTGGACAGTGAGAAAGGCAGAGAGAGAGAGAGAAAGGTCTTCCTTTTAGCACTGGTTCACCCTCCAATGGCTGCCATGGCCGGCACGCTGCAGCTGCCACACTGTGCTGATCCGAAGCCAGGAGCCAGGTGCTTCTCCTGGTCTCCCGTGCAGGTGCAGGGCCCAAGCACTTGGGCCATCCTCCACTGCACTCCTGGGCCACAGCAGAAAGCTGGACTGGAAGAGGAGCAACCGGGATAGAATCTGGCGCCCCAACCGGGACTAGAACCTGGGGTGCCAGCACCGCAGGTGGAGGATTAGCCTATTAAGCCGCGGCACCAGCCTAGCCAGTGTTTTTATAACCAGCCAGTTTATATCTTTCTAGTTTATCCTTGAAAGAGAAAGATCTGTTTTCACCTCATTGTTCAGTCTTAATGAAAAAGGTTATGGGAAAGAGTAATCATATAGACTTGTATTAAATCATAAGCTGAAACTACCATTGATACCTATAAAGACAGTAAGTGAACCTGAGCACATGACACATTCTAAAATGGCATTTTATGACTCTTAATAGATAACTTTTCCTCTTCCAAGACAGCTATGAATTATACTTGGGTGATGAAACCTTAAGTATTTGAAACTGTTTGAATTTAAGAATAATTTGAGGAATTATCATTCTCACAGAAAATGAACACCATTGTCACATAGCAATATTATTTTAGTCTGATAATAAATAGGTAACATTCTGCATAACTTATCCCAAATCAACTTTCCAAGCCTCAATTTATTAGGGGTTTTATCAAACAAAAATAATGGTTATGGTAAAAAGTAGGAAAAGAAGCTTCGACCATGTCTTTCAAGGTTTTTGTACCCACCTCCCCACAAACCAATTTTATACTAAGCAATGTAGTACTATGAAATGGTATTAGGAGAACACGAATGAGACTTTCTGCTTCAAACAGAATTCTAATCACAGACAATTAATGTTTATATTAAGAAGATGAACTAATTCAAGGGTAGGTATGTATCACACTTATGTGCAAAATGATCATTTTCCATGGAGCCAATTTTGACATTTTCTTCTGATTATAAATGCATCATAATGCTTGTTAAATTTTTTTTTAATTCATTTGACAGGCAGAGTTAGACAGTGAGAGAGAGAGAGACAGAGAGAAAGGTCTTCCTTCTGTTGGTTCACCCCCAAATGGCCGCTATTGCTGGAGCTACGCCAATCTGAAGACAGGAGCCAGGTGCTTCCTCCTGGTCTCCCAATCAGGTGCAGGGGCCCAAGCACTTGGGCCATCCTCCACTGCCTTCCCGGGCCACAGCAGAGAGCTGGACTGGAAGAGGAGCAACTGGGACTAGAACCTGGCGTTGCAGGCAGAGACTTAACCAAGTGAGCCATGGCGCCGTCCATAATGCTTGTTGATGTAGAAATTTGGTAAATATATATAGGATTGAACTTCAAAAAGTTCATGGGAAAATTGAATTAAATAATAACTTTATTTTGGTGCAAAAATAAGTTGAAACCCATGCATTATTAAGATATTAAGTATTTTACATGAACTCTTTGAAGACTCCTTGTATAGTGTAAAAAGAAATTTTGGATTTTCTTTCTGAAAAAATTCCTAAAGAAAATGGAAAACACACAACACATAAAAATTGTCTTTTTTTCTTTATTTCTTTCTCTTATAACATTAGAGTATTATAAGTACCTGCCAATTATATGGCTACCTTTTCTAGGAAAAGTACCTTTCAGCAATTTGTTGATTCAAATGAAATTAACCTGACTTAGCTAATATTAACTGATTAGATTGAGAATGAAGTCTTCATGCTGAATTTAACAAATAGAAAATGCTTGAAATCAAAATCATATGTTGGGTAATCCTAACAGTTTCTATCAGCTTGGAATATTGCCAGAGGAAGTCGACCTTGAGCCATGATGTATTCAGAGATGTATGAGAGTGGTTGGGCATAATAGCAGAGATTTAATACCATTATAGCCAAGCCCCATTATATGGAATATTCTGGAAACATTGTCTTCCTTGCTGACTGAAGGAGAATTACTCATCTCCTCCAACCCAAAACGAAAAAAAATTAAGAACTGTGAACATAAGTTTTATGGCTGTATTAACCTGTTCTTAGGATATAGGATCAATTTAGTGGGTCAAGCTCAGTTTTGCTTGCGGGCTTGTTTAAATGAATGGAAAGGAATGAATAGTTTCTTTAGATAAACCTTTTTGATGCATGTGTACCTGTTAGGTAACTATGTCAATCCAGTTTTTTCTTACTATAATATGGCAGTCAAAAATTTTGTAGATCACTTTTATAGACTGTTTCTCATTTTTCAATATTATACATAATGTTACAATAAAGCCCTGTTAGGAATTTGGAAAACATTATGCTGAGCGAAATAAGCCAATCCCAAAGGGACAAATACCATAGGTTCTCCCTGATAGGTGACAACTAACTAAGCAACAAAAAGGAAACCTGTTCAAGTGAAATGAACACTATGAGAAATGGTGACTTGATCAGCCCTCACCCTGACTGTTGATGAGCAACTTAATATGTTATCCCTCTTAGTATTTTTTTTTGTTTGTTCTACTTAATACTTTTGGTTGAATACTGTAATCAATACACAATTCTTCTTAAGTGCTGAAACTTAACTGAAAAGTGATCACTGTTAAATATAAAAGTGGGAATAAGAGAGGGAAGAGATGTGCAATTCGGGACATGCTCAAGCTGACTTACCTCAAACGGTAGAGTTAGAAACATACCAGGGGATTCCAATTCAATCCCATCAAAAGTGGCATGTACCAATGCCATCTCACTAGTCCCAGTGATCAATTTCTGTTCACAATTGATCATAATGATAGGACTAAGAACCAAAGGGATCATATAAACAAGAATAGTGTCTGCAAATACTAGCTGATAGAATAAAAAAGAGAGAGAATGATCCAACATGGGAAGTGAGACACACAGCAGGCCCATAGAATGGCAGATGTCCTAAATAGCACTCTAGCCTCAGAATTAGCCCTTAAGGCATGCAGATCCGGCTGAAAAGCCCATGAGAGTATTTCAGGCATGGAAAGCAAAGACACTCTGGGTGGGGGGGGAACCTAAATGAAAGAAGATCTCCACGAGTGAGATCCCAGTGGAAAGAACGGGTCATCAAAGAAGGAGGTACCTTTCTCTGAAGGGAGGAGAAAACTTCCACTTTGACCATGGCCTTGTCTAAATATGATCAGAGTCGGTGAACTCAGGGGGTTTCCATAGCCTTGGCAGCTCATGACAAGAGCCTAGGGTGATTACTGATGCCATAAACAAGAGTGTCAATTTGTTAAGTCAACAACAGGAGTCACTGTGCACTTACTCCTCATGTAGGATCTCTGTCCTTAGTGTGCTGTACATTGAGATTTAATGCTATAACTAGTACTCAAACAGTATTTTTCACTTTATATTTCTGTGTGGGAGCAAACTGTTGAAACCTTTACTTAATGTATGCTAAACTGATCTTCTGTATATAAAGAGAATAAAAAATGAATCTTGATGTGAATGGAAGGGGAGAGGGAGTGGGAAAGGGGAGGGTTGCGGGTGGGAGGGACGTTATGGGGGGGAAGCCATTGTAATCCATAAGCTGTACTTTGGAAATTTATATTCATTAAATAAAAGTTAAAAAAAAATAAAGATCTGTAGAGGGTGATGACATTTGAGCTGTATTTACATTTACTATGTAATGGTTGATTCTCAGAAATAATGTTGATGCATCAAGGTGTAGAACATCTATGAGATATTTTATAGATTATCAGGCAATTTCTTTCAAATTGTTCTAATTTAGACTAAGACCAGACCTGCACAGAACATCAAGAACAGTCTTACAATTCTTAGCAAAGATTTTCTTTTCCTTCCATTATTGCCAACTGAAGGGATAAAAATGATCTGCCATTGTTTTAATTTACATTTATTTGAAAATTGGGCTGAATATTCTTGAAATATTTATCATGAATAACCTAGTTATTTCCTCTAAGTTTTTGCTGTAATTCTTATCTTTTTCCTTCTTGCTCTTTTACACATGCCTTTTTAAGAAGCAGGTCCTCATTACTATCTAGAGAGAAGGATATAGCAGAAAGAAGAGTATATTTTAATCAGTTTGATTTTGCCAGCCTTATTCTAGATTACCTTCAGGCTTTTATCTTTTACTTGATGTTGAGACCAACTAACTGATAAGGTAAAAATAGCCATTGCCAGAACTGCTGGCCAACGTGGCATGGTAAGTATATACTTTGAACTTCTTTCTCTCTGCCAAACACTGCAATAATAGGTTTATCTTTAAAAATTAAGATAGCAGTATTGAAACATTTGAAAAATCAAACATGAGTCACGAGGGGAAGATTGTGAAGTCCTAATATACATATGATGGGAGTTCCAGGAGAAGATTTAATTCAGCCACAAATAAGCAGTTTTAGAAAAGGTTACAATAGTTATTTTACAAAATTAAATAATGGATTCATTTTTCAAATTAAAATCCTAAAATAATCACTGAAGGATATAAATAAAAAGTAAATATAGGGCATTAAGATTCAGAAAAAAAAATTAAGTACTATAAATAAGAGGCAGATTACCTATTAAGGAAGACCAATGGAAGGTATGCTATAAGATTTTTCTTCAATAACAAAAAATGGAACAATGCAAATGAAAACATTTACAGTGTTAGAACAACAACCATCAACTCAGAATTCAATACCCAACTAAACTATCATCAAAGACTGTGTGTATGTGTGTGTGTGCATGTGTGTGTTCACACACACATGCCCCAAAACTAAGTTTACTTAAGACATTAAAATAATGACTAAAGGACTCATTTTTGTAAGAAGACAAAATTAATATCAAAATTCTCTCATTAAAAAAAACACCCCAAGTATTCCAGTGTTGCCTCTTAAATTGTTGACCCACTTTTAAGCTTTCCTCTAATCAAAAGTTTTCAAAGAAATTGTTTTATATTTCTGTATCCAATTCTTCTTTGCTTATTTTCTTAAACCAACAAAATTACCTTTTAACTCCCACCACCCCACCCTGGTGAAGCAACTTTTACCTTGGTCAACAATGATTTCCAATAAATCTAGTGGTTAATACTTAACCTATCAACAACATTTGCTACAGTAAATTACTTCCCCCCTCTCTGAAATACTATCTTAATTTTGTATCTTATACACCTATCTCCATAGATTCTCCCACCTCATTGGTCACTTCATTCTATTACTTGATTGTGCCCTTTTTTTTCTCCAACCACTTACTATTGAAATACTCTTTCAAATTTTCCACTTCTCTTCTCTCTCACTTACTGCTTGGATGATCTCATTCAGTATTATGACATCAATATAAAATATATGATGTTGTTGTCTAAATCAAAACTTCCATGTAGATATCTTCCTGAACTACAGGCTCACATATCCAAAATAATTTCCTTGGATGTTGACAGGCATCTCAAACTTACAAGTCAATAATCAAAGTTCTGATTTTACTACCTAACCTGCCAGTTCCATAGTCTTGGCCATTTCAGTAAGCATTAACTTCATCCTTTCAGATATTCAGCCTTATCTGCATCCTTTCACTCACATCCTGTAACTAGTACTCCATCAACAAATCCTCTCAGCAGGTGCTGCGGCTCCCTGGGCTAATCCTCCACCTGCGGCGCCAGCACACCAGGTTCTAGTCCTGGTCAGGGCGCCAGATCCTGTCCCGGTTGCCCCTCTTCCAGACCAGCTCTCTGCTGTGGCCCAGGAGTGCAGTGGAGGATGGCCCAGGTGCTTGGGCCCTGCACCCCATGGGAGACCAGGATAAGTACCTGGCTCCTGCCATCGGATCAGCACGGTGCGCCGGCCGCAGCGCGCCAGCCGTGGCAGCCATTGGAGGGTGAACCAACGGCAAAAAGGAAGACCTTTCTCTCTGTCTCTCTCTCTCACTGTCCACTCTGCCTGTCAAAAAATAAAAAAAAAAAAATCCTCTCAAATTATATCCAGAATATAATCACTTTTCACCATTTATATCTTTATATCCTTCATCCAAATCATAAACATTTCTTATATGGATTAGTATAATAGTTTTTAGCTATCTTATTTGTCTATTCTTATAACTCCTTATTTCCAATACTCAAAGTGATCTCACTGAAAAGACCATGCCACTTCTTTGTTTAGAACTCTGCTGTGGCAACCCATCTCATTTGGAGTGCACTGGTATGAAAGTCTTACCTGATTTCCCCTCCCTACTAACTTGGTCTCAATCTACCACCACACTCTTCTTGCTCATTGTACTCTGAGCTCCAACAACACCAGCCTCTTCGATAGTCCTTAGACATCAAATAGCAAGTTTTTTTTCCTCTTTTTGCTAAGACTTCTTTTAAGTATTCATTCAAATGTCACATCTGTGAACGCCTTTTGGACAACTGAGAAAAAAAAAAAAAAAACCCTTATGCCACTTTATTATGTTCCTTCCCAGAATTTACCTTGGATAGCTGAAGGAACCTAAAAATATTGATGAAAAATGGAATTAAAGGATTAGCTTGCTGTAAAAAACATGTGAAATCCATGTATATGAGTATTATATTTTGTTACTCTTTTTTACTCTTTCCTCTGACTGAATGTCAATCACATGGATTTTATGGAACTGTATCTATTTTTTTTCAATTCTCTATTTCCAAATACCTACAATCCGTAGAAGAAAAAAACAGAAAACATGGAATAGAATACATTAGATGAATAAACAAATGGTGGTGGGTAAAACAAGAGGAAATTCAACTAAATATTGCTTGTGAAAACAGTTTGGAGTATGTTTCCTGTTGCTCAGAAAAGCATAAAAGTAAATTTGAGGCAACCAAATTAAGGAAAATACTAGATGATCTTTTAAAGAACATTAACTGCTAGATTTTCTACTTTGTGTGAGAGAAAGACAAGGGGTGTGAAGTGGGAACATTAATGCTGCATGAGGGAGCACCAGACAGCCTGCCTGGGGGGTACATGACAATACTCTGACACTGAGTGAACACTGAGAGTGTAACTGCTGTACCTTTTGCTGCCTTAAGAAATACCTGGGATTGGAGATGTGGCATGGCAAGTTAAACCACGGCTTACAATGCTGGCATCCCATCTCTGAGTGCCAGTTCTAGTCCTGGCTGCTTCACTTCCCATCCAGCTTCCTGTTAATGCTCCTTAGAAGGAGGCAGAAGACAGCTCACATACTTGATCTCTCTCGCTCTTGCTCTCTCTCTCTCTCTCTGTTTCTGTCTCTCTTGCTCCCTCTCTCTTCATGTGTGTGTCCTTCTGTCTCTGTCAGTTGGCCTTTTAAGTAAATATATAAATCTTTTAAAAAATACGTCATTCAAAATATGTCATAACAGCAAACAAATATAAACTCTGAAGCATTCTCATTATTATGCAGAAAATAAAAATGCTTTATCTATGATATTTACACAGTGCGGCACATTGTTAGAAAAGGAAAGTTGAGATAAACAGAAGGAAAAAAGAAAGCTTAGCAAAAACCAAAGCATATATGGGATCTCAGAATATAACAAAGGAGACATTACAAACAATGGAGAAAGCATTAGATATGCAGTAAATGGTGTTGAGACCAGTTTATCAAGCTTTATACCATAAATATAATTAAACCCCAGATGAATTAACTGTCTACATACTTAACATAAAAATTTTCAAACTATATAAAATAATTTAAAGAAGAAATTTATATATAATATGACCATGGAGGCAAGAGTGATTTCTTAAACATTTCATAAAAAGTAGAACAATAACAAAATTTAACTATCTCAAACTAAAAATTTTCTTCATTAAAATATCACAAAATTAAAATGAAATCAGCAGATGTGGAGGCAAATGTTTTAACAAATGTAACAAAGCATTAATAGCCTAAGAAATAAAATATCATATATATGTATATTAGTGTCACTCAAACACATGTCTAGAAATCAATAAAGAATGGGGGTGAGTGCTTGATGTAGTGATTAATGTCCACGTCCAATATCAGAGGGCCTGGGTTATTGTTATATTGTAAATTATTAGGCTAGTCACCTGCCCCCAAATGGTGGTTTTACTATGTAGAAAATTCCCTGTGGGGAAGCAGGTGATGCTACAAGTGGTTTGGTACATGCCAATCACATGGGAGACCTGGATTGAGTTCCTGGCTCCTAGATTCAGCATGTACAACACAGGCATTTTGTGGTTGTTTAGGAACTGAATCAGTGAAGGGAGATATCCCCCCCACCCTTTCCTTTTGCCTTTCAAATATATAAATAATAATAATGATAAAAACACAACACAGAAGAAAAGAAAAAGCATAGAAATAGACAATTAAGGAAATTAAGGCCCTATAAAAATTATGTTCCATTTATCAATGATCAGAGTAATAAAAATCAAAAGCAATGAAATAGTGATTCACATTCATCAACCAGCAAACAATTAGATCTGAAAATAATCAAGTGTTGGCATTTACTGGGGGAATGAAGTTTTCATACATGGCTGGTAGTAGCAGAAGTTGGTGTGAGCACTGTGGAGGGCAATGTCGCATTATCTACTAGAAATGGAAATGTACTACTCTGTACACAGCAAGTACACTGGTATACACAGCAGAAAAAAAACTCCATCATATGTGGACTAAGGGAAATCTATAAGGTTATTTACTTCAGTATCATTTATTAGTTAAAAAAGTGTTTCAGGGCCTGGTGGTGTGGTGCAGCACCTGCTGATGCCTGCAACTCATATAAGCAGCTTCAAGTCAACTGCTCCACTTCCAATCCAGCTTCCTGCTAATGTGCCTGAGAAAGTAGTAGAATGGCCCAAACCTTGGGGTCCTGACAACCAGAAGGGAGACTAGGATGGAGTTGCTGGCTCTTGGCTTTGAACTGGCCCAGTCCTGGCTGTTGTAGCCACTTGGGGAATAGACCAAAGGATGAAAAATTCTTTCTCCCTCCCTCCCTCCCTCCCTCCCTCCCTCCCTCCCTCCCTCTCTGTCTCCCCCTCCCCCTCCCTTTCTCTATCTCTCTCTATCTCTTTCTCTCTGTAATTCTTTCAAATAAATACATAAATAAATCTTCAAAAATGTTTCAAGTTCTAATCAATATGATAGCAAATACATAAATTGAGGAACTTAAGAAAGCTTTAAAAAATGACCTAGGGACACATAACAATAAGCAAAATGGTAGTAAAAATAGCAATTTCTAAAATACTACATTCTATACTTTTAGAAAAATATATGAACATTTAATGTCTAAAAATAACTTATGCCTTGTGTATATAATGGGGATTTTCATGTATGTAGTAAAAGCAAAAAAGAATAAAATAGATCTGTATACCAATGCATGACAGTTGTTTTCTCTGAGGTTTCAAAGAGCAGAGACAGACCTGGGACACTAAAAAGGAGGTACACAGGGGCACTAAAAATTTACCTGTATAATTTGTTTCTTTACAAATAGCAGATATGTAATACATATGGGAAAATATTTACATTTATTAGATTAATTTGAGTGGCATATACAATACTATTTATGTATTATCCTTTGTGCATTATACAAAACAAACAAACAAACAGAACAGGGTATTTGGTACAGTGCCTAAGTCACCACTAGGAACAACATCAGCCCGTGTGAAGTTCCTAGTTCATGTTCCAGCTTCTCTACTTGGGAACCAGTATCCTGCTGATGTATATCCTGGTAAGCAGCAGGTGATGGCTCAAGTATGTGGGTCCCTACTACCCACATGGGAGATATAGATTGAGTTCTGGTCTCCTAGCTTCAGCTTGGCTCAATCCTGGCTATTGTGGCCATTTGGGAAGTAAACCATAAAGTAGAAGATGTCTTTCTATCTCCGTTTCTCTGCCTTTTAAATACAATGAAAATAAACAAAAAGCTTAATATATATAGAGAGAGGTTCTGATGACTTTCTACATGTAGGGCATATATCCCTGTGGACAAACTTGAAGAGGACAGGGCCAGAATGGTTACTCAGGTTAGTTGCAGTCATGGAATCCATGATTCCCAAGTCCTATATCCACCTCACTCACCCTCATGGTTAAAGAATGGTCTCTCATAAGACTTAGAGTGTACAGTCAAAAAGTAGAGTTTTCTCAATCCCAGTTCTTAGTTCAAGAAACTACTTTCCTCCCTACCTCTGTATGTTTGTTCAATCATTTCTTCCTTCTTCCCTCCCTTCCTTCCTTCTCTTTAAAAAAAAAAAAATTATTTGTATATTTGAAAGGCAGAGTGACACAGAGAGGGGAAAACAGGGAGAGAGGTCTTCCATCTGCTGGTTCACTCCATAAAATGGCTGCAACAGCTAGGACTGGACCAAGTAGCCTGGAATTCCACCTGGGTCTCCCATATGGGTGGCAGAGGTCCAAGCACTTGGGTCATCTTTCACTGATTGTCCAAGCACATTGGCAGGGAGCTGGATCAGAAGTGGAGCAGCCGGGACTCAAACTAGTACTCTGATATGGGCTGCTGGTGTCAAAAATGGCTGTATAGCCTGCCACCCCACAATGCTGACCCCAGATGAGGTACACTTCCTTCACGGGTTTCAGAGACATGCCACAGTGGGGACCTTCCACGAAGAGAAGCAAATCATATATGGATTTGCTGAATCCTCTCACAAGGGTTACTAGAGGACTTCTCATGCCAGCAGAATCTAAATAATGCAAAAACAAAAACAAAACCTTTTTTTTTCTCACTAACCTAAAGAACATGCTAATTTAAGTGCCCAAGTACACCACTAAAAACCTCTGATTTAGGGACACAATGATTAACAAATGGTTCTCAATCTCTCCCCTGGAAGTCACAAATAGACCAACAGGACTTGAGTGAGATGGACCTGGGAGTTATGTTTAGTCACCATGAATTGCATCAAATAGCTATGAAAGGAGAATTTCATTTTACTCAAGGGGAAGCATTGTGAAACCTGCTAGCAAATACCCACGAAAACAAGAACAAAAACACAGTTCACATACTACAATGTGACTCAGATGGTTGAGAAACATCAAAATAATAATATAGTAAACAAGATCTTTGCAAGAACTCTGTAAAGGACAGAGAAATCCAGGGTGAACTTCACCCATATGTGGTCATCTGAGGTCTTAACATGAAAAAGAGCCAGAGGGTCACAGTCTTTGTCTCAATGATCACAGAGGCTATCTTGAGAAAAGACGTAAGTAGTTTTCATTTTTCCTACTCATGTATGGTAACCATTGAGAAGCCCCTGATGTGAACTCCTTAGAAACCAGAATCAGTGACTTAAAAAGTAAAATTGCTTTTAAGAAATAACGTTTTCTTCAAAAAGGCATCCATTTATAATGTGATGATGTTTGCAAGAACATTTCACTGATATATTAATGCTGCATGTCATACAGTAATATTCTTCACAAAAATTTTCCAAAGAGTTGAGCAGAGCAACTCCACCTGCTTATCTATAAAAATTCTTTTTAGCTCTTCTTCTCAGAAAGTTGTGTGTTGGGGGTGGAAATCAAAGAGAATAGGTGCCTTAGTTGGTGCCAATAATTTATCTCTGAACATAGGAACTTTGTGCAAAACTGGCACACCTTGAGTGTCAGGGATTCTGCAGTAGTAGTCATTGCCACAGCCCCAATCACATCAATATCTAGGAATTTGTAAAAGTCCTGGCATATTTTTCCTTTGAAAGGATAAAGCCTCTATTGTTTGTATCTTGATGTGGTCCCCATTTCACAGCAAAACAGCAAAGTAATCAGTAGATGGGATAAGAGTCCTACAGCAGCCACTCTGAGTTACAATCAGGGCTCATTTTGCTCCTTAAACAGAACTGGCAACATGAATTATTACATAAGGCGGTGCGGATATTTTATTCCATGACAACAATTTGATATGAAAGTGCCCCATTCATTCATCAATATTTGACCATCAGGGTCTTCTTCATGAGGATTAGACATTGAGGTTTAATGTTTCTAAAACTGAGGAGATACTAAGATAATTTTTCTTTTTCCATGAGAATTTTAATTATGTTGTAGCCAGTGCTCAAAAGTGATATAACTCACACGAGCAGCATGCACAGACACACACACACACACACACACACACACAAATGGTAACTATGTGATGAAGCATGTGTTAATAATTTGACTAGCAATCATCATACAAGGTACACATATGTCACCTCATCACATTGTATAGCATAAATATGTACAATTTTTATTTGCTAATTATATATCAAAAAAATTGGAAAAAATAAAGTTTTGCAAAAGCAAAAACAAGTGATTTGCCTCTATGAAAGTATTTCAAAAATATAATTAAAATAATTTTATTTTGGTATAAGGAATTTTGAAATTCATATTTAGTTCTCACATACAACTCCCTTTCACTTCCTAATCCCATTTCATAACAAGTTCACTCTTTTTGTCTTTGGTGCCAATTCTACATTTCACTTACTTCAGGTGAACAAGAGTGGCCAGTGTAGGAGACATGGAAGAATGACAGAGAATCATGGAATGCTGATGACCATAGATTGTGCATTTTAGTGTTACAAATGATGACGAGAGTCAACATGCTTCATAAACATGCTTTAGACAAACAGAAAATTTCCACTGTACATGCGAAGGTTCCTGGAGCCTAATCCAAGCAGACCAAATGACCCACCTAAGAGCCATGCCTGTCTGTGACTGCGAGCTTCAGTTATGCATGGTGGCTAGCATCCCCTCTCATGCAGGCTGTTGTGCTCAGAACTAACCAACAGATTCAACTTCAGGACTCGGACATACATGCAGCTGTACAGCAGTGGGAAACGAGCCAAGGAAACTTGCATCTTCAATGTGTGAGATAATGAGATGGTCAGGATTTGAACAAGTAAAGGAGTATTTATATTGAAATAAAAATTGATTATATGACTTACTTGTATTTATCAGACTGTGAAATGCAACATTTTTAGAAATGTTCCTAATTCCATAGCTGGACCATACAACGAATCTCACTGCAATGAAACTCCACTAGGTTGTTCCACTTCATTCGCTTCCCAAACAACTAGTATTGTGTTGAAAAACACTAATCTGTGAAAAGGTTTTGTTACAACATAAATAAGAGTGGATTTATGTCGTTTATTTTAGGGACTATTGCCACACACTCCTCATTGGTCATCTTGTTTTTCATCTGAAAAGCTCTGCCTTCTCATTCCTGAGTCCCCAAAGGGAAACAGATATGAGACTTCCCAAGCAAGATCACATGTTTGCCTCTTCTATTATCTTGCATAATGCCTGGAAAATTATAGGCCCTGATAAAATAGTGCTTTCCCCCCTCCAGTAAAAGGCCTTTGTTGGATAGAAGCATAGCCACCTACCTCACCACAAGGTATACAATCTTTAGGCTTGAGACTCTTTCTTAAAACAAGAGAAATAAACTCGGTAGTGTGAAAACTTGCTCAACTGGCAACCACAATAGGAAGAAATTTTAGCTGCAGAGTACAGTGAGGTCTGGACCCTGATATCTTTTTCAGGGTGAGTTGAGAGTGGTGGTTGGGGTGTTTTGATCTATCCTCTCAATATCAGAATAGTATTTATCTTTGCATTTAAACAAGAATGTTTACAATTTGAAGATAAAAAGAATTTATCAGTTTTTCAACTAAATATAAGTTGATCACCATAGTTAACATCGTTGGCAGAAAGAGCCAAGTGGTAAAATGGTAGGAAGATCAATCCATTAAAACTGAATTTGTCTGTATTTACTTGGTCCCTTTTACCCTTCCAGTAGAAAAAAAAATTTTGATTAAGGCAGAATTTCAACAGATTGCTAAAAATGGAAAATGTCTGTGACATTTCTTTTGGTATGTACTAACATGCATAAATTTCTTACATAATGGATAAGAAAAAATTTTGATATATGAATGTTTTTCCTTGTGGTGACAGAAATTTGGCAATCAACATGTACCACCCTTTACACACAGAGTGGCTCAATGAAATAGTGGCCTTTTCTTACAGATCTGGTAATCTGCGTCCCTGTAATAGAATAATGACAGGGATGTTTTCCTATGTGCAATACAAAACTATGGAACAATGGGGTGTTTGTGTTGGCCCAGGGACATTGTACAAAGTCCCATCTATGCTCTCCCATCATAAAATCCTGCTTACAAATTAATAGCAGCAAAAGTCAAACTGAAAAAAAATCATGGCTTTAGCCTTTCCTTTTAGCCAAAATTTTTAATTTGGGGAATGTAAATAAGCTGCTCAGAACTACTTAATAAGAGATAAGAAAATGTATAAGTATGTCAAGGGCTTTTCATCCCAAACTCTTTCCAAAGGTTGACGTTTGGGAGCCAGTGCTGTGGTACAGTGAATAAAGTCACCACCTGCAGTGTTGGCATCCCATATTGACAGCGGTTCATTTCCCGACTTCTCCATTTCTAATCCAGCTCTCTGCAATGCCCTGGGAAAGCAGTAGAAGATTGCCCAAGTTCTTGGGCCCTGCACCCACATTGGAGACCCAGAAGAAGCTCCTCGTTCCTGGCTTCAGATCTGTGCAGCTCTGGCCGTTGCGGCCAATGGGGGAGTGAACCAGCAGATGGAAGATCTCTCTATCTGCTTCTCCTTCTCTCTCTGTGTAACTCTGAATTTCAAATAAATAAAAAATAAATCTTTACAAAAAGAAAAAGATTGTTTGCTCTATTGCTAATATATTTGTGAAATCAATAAATAGTTAATATAACTCTCAACCTTAGTAACAATCTCACTTCTTAAATGAGGAGTTCATTTTTTCTCTTTCATCATAAATAGATTTCCCATGCCAGGCAAAAATATAATAATAATCATAAAATTAAAACAAATTATCCTAAGAAATATGAAAAATATGTGCCAAGAGTATCTTTGGTGTTCTGCTTTTTAATTAGTTAAGTTCTCTTGCAGATGAAAATCTTTAGCAAGAGAAATTATAAAGCTTTCAAAAATGTGACAAAAACATTTCACAGAATATCTGTGGCATAAATAGCTTTGCAAACCTGAAACCAAATTTTAAATTACACCCGGAAGCCAGTGCATGAAATGTCCAAGAGGCTATGAATTGAATCCTGAAAATATACTGCCTGTGGCTGCCATTGTGGTATAGCAGGTAAGTTCACTGCCTGTGATGTCAGTGTGCCATATGGGTGCTGGTTTGTGTCTCAGCTGCTCCGTTTCCAATCCAGCTCCCTGCTAATGTGCCTGGGAGAGCACCAGAGGATGTCCCAAGTTCTTTGTCCCCTACAGGGAGACTTGGAAGAAGCTCTTGGCTCCTGGCTTCAGCCTTGCCTGGCCCCGCCCCAACCATTGCAGCCATTTGGGGAGTGAACCAGTGGATGGAAGCTGTCTCTCTTTGTATTTTTTTCTCTATATGAAACTGTCTTCCAAATAAATAAACAAATAAATTTTTTTAAAAAAGATAATGCCCTTAGCTATTGCAGCTTCACTGTACAGATTAAAGAGAGCCTCCTCCTGAGACTTTGTCTTTTAATCTGAAAAGTAAGGATGCACATGTTCCCAGTGCCACTGCTGCACAGAGCAGAAAATCCTCACATAAAACAAGGCAAAGACACCTTCCAGGACAGCTGATGACTCTTGCAAGAGGTTTTCTTCAGGCAAGGAGCATAAGACGACTCCTGAGAGGTCCCCTCATCCTCCTGGAGTGTGCCATGCATGTATTCAGTTATCTGTATGTACCTCTGAGCTCCTATCATTCACCATGTAGTTTCCAGAACATGTAGGATTACAGCAAATGGTTTCATGTTTCATGGAACTTAAATCCAGTGAGAGAAAATGGATAATAAAAAGTTAAAAGAAGAAAGAAAAAGGAAAGAAACAGAAAAGGAAACTATCAGATGGGGGTGATGCTATGGAGCAAGCAAAGTTGGGTGCTGTGATAGAGTGAGACCATCTTGGGTGACTCATGACACTGGAGACCAGAAAAATCCTTTCAGCTGAGATGAGATCTGAATGACAAGAAGAAGCCACCTATGGCAGACTCTGCAGGTGAAGCATTCTATACAAGGAGACAGTTTGGTGGGTTGGGGAACAGAAGAAAGTCAGTGTGGCTGCAGCTCAGCAAGCCGACTCCTCACCGCAGTCACCTTTGATTGCACACACCTGTGTCACTGAAAGATATTTTTGAAATTTGAGATGGAACAAGGACATCTATGGACAAAAAAATTCCCATGCTTGTAAAAGCATAAAGAGGTATTGTAATCTTAAGGGCACAGTAATGACCCCAATGCCTGTGATATCAAAAGCATAAGCTTTCTTCCACTTCTTTTGCCAGTACTTAGAGATTTGATCAGTTTCTCAAAGTTGAAGGCACAGACTACATAGCAAATTGGGTGAAGGAGCGGAAGATGTGGCTATGAAAGGTCTTGCAACTAATTGCCTATCTTCATGGGACCTCTTACCGTGGAGGTAATGCCAAAAAGCTTTTCCTGATTCTTTACAAGATGTGCACAGAATCACAGTGTATCATGTGATATGATACCAATGGTGTTCTTAATTCCCACCTCATTTTTTATTATGTTCTACTTGGTATCACAGATATTTTAAGATTTGTCTTCTTACTATTGTTAACCCATAAATGACTTCCAGGAAGACACTGAGTCTCAGTAATCATTCTCAGTACCTAACACAGCACCAGGCACATATGAGATGCTCAAAGACAAGTTCCCTGAGATTGGCTTTGGCTTTACTAGCCACTTCAATGGCAGGTATTGAAATGCTACTCAAATAATATGATTATTTTAACTATTTTTTAAGATTCATTTATTTATTTGAGAGGCAGCATTACAGAAAGAGAGAAGGAAAGCCAGAGAGAAAGGTCTTCCACTTGCTGGTTCACTCCCCAAATGGCTGCAAAGGCCAGAGCTGGGCCAATCCAAAGCTGGAAGCCAGGAGCTTCTTCCAGGTCTCCCACACAAGTACAGGGGACAAGGCACTTGGGCCATCTTCCAATGCTTCCCCAGGCAATTATCAGAGAGCTGGATAGAAAGAGGAGAAGCCAGGACATGAACCGGCGTTCACATGGGATGCTGGTGCCGCAGGTGGAGACTTAACCTACTATGCCACAGCGCTGGCCCCATGATTGTTTTATTTTGACATGTCAGTAATAAATCCTCAAGAACTTCTGTACTATCTGCCAAAGCAAAGATAGATTCCCAACATTCCTGCCTATGCTTGGCATAAAGGAGATGCTTTTTATGCTTTTTTATGCTTTTTATGCTTGGAATAAAGGAGGCATAATGATGCTTCTTGACCATATATATGCATGTCTAGGTGTACAGATCTATGGACAATTTTCAACAAGAACAATTTTGTGTGGTATTTATTGTATTGTGTTCAACAAGCTCTTACTATGCTTGGTGCTAAGTTAAATGTTGCAGATAGAATGGTGAATAAAATATACACTTTGGTCCCACCATGAAGTTTTCAGTCACCTGAGCCAGCAGTTGTGACTGAATTTATCACATATTTGTATAATTAGGTTAAAAGTTCTTTGAAAGGACACATGATTTACCATGAGCCTCAGAGAAGGCTCCTTTGAAGGCCACCAGTAAGAAATGGTCAGTTGTATTCAAAATGCAGACAAGGGATCAATGCCAAAATATAATCATGATATCTTTTTAAGAAGCAGGCTAACAGACACACAACAGGCGATCCTGAAAAACAGCAATTAGTGGTAGCTGCAGTTGCTTTTTGGTAACTGGGGAAGGGCTACTGAGAGAATATATGGAATCTTCCTCTTTGGCTATCTTTACAACTAGGCAAGATTTTTATTTGTGTCCTGATTGTGTGTGGTCTTGTTTAAAGGCAGAAAAATATACTCAGAGATCTAAATTCATCTTCTGCCAGCATTCTTTACCACCCCATAATTATTTTACTAGACCTAAATAATTTAAATGTAGCAGTTAAGCTATTTTTCTGAGGTATACCAGGAAAAACTGAAATTTACTTTATGAGCTGAAAAACAATGCAATGCTCTTATTCTCCCCTAACTCAGGAAAAACAGCGAACTGAAATTTTGGTCAACTTTCCAAAAAGTTTTGGGCTGAAGACAAGCATGGAAAAATTCAAGGCCAAAGGAGAACTTTCCAGAAATTTAGAAGCAAGTAAAAACAGGAGGTTATAACAGCTCAGTATTTGCTGCCAGGAACAAAGTATATACGATATTATTTATTGCTGAAAGCTTTTCAGAGAGGCAGCATCTGGTTTCAGTGAGGTCTTGCTTTCATCCTATCCAGCAGCTGGACCAAGCACTACAGCACAGGGAGATCAACCAATTTGCCAAGGTGACACAGTGAGTTAGTGACTCTTTCCAGATTAGACCACAAGAGCCTCCTGGCTCCTGAGTGCCAAGAATAAGTCACATGATCAATAGAGTTTAATGCTTCTTTTTGACTTCAAGTGGATTCTTCAGCTTTTTTATTTGTGTTTACGTTTTCAGAATCCCAAAGAGTCATTCTCTCTGACTTTGCCACCTCTCTCCAGTGGGCAGATCAGATGTCAACTTGGTTCCTGCGAATGCCAAAATTCCCTGCCCCCCTCAGCTAAGATTTATTCATCTAGGCTGAGCATACTCATGGCAGGCGCAGTCAGGAGTGGTCATGCAATGTTCCACACTAAGGCAGAGGGAGATGGCGATCCAAAGGTTAGCTAACTCTGACCAGAGAAGTTGGGCACTCAACTTCGGCCACTCCAAAAGGGCCTCTCAGAGGCAAGGGAAAAGAGGATGAAGATGAGGTTAACCGTGCCCTGAAAAAGCACCATAAGCTTTTGCTACTCAGTCTTTTTCTTTAGCAATTCTTTTTTTTTTTTTTAGATGTATTTATTTATTTGAAAGGAAGAAATACTGAGAGATAGAGAAAGAAAGAGAGAGGTCTTCCATCCACCGGGTCATAGTCCAGATGGCTGCAACAGCCGAGGCTGGGCCAGGCCAAAGCCGGGAGCCAGGAGCCAGGGGCTTCTTCTGGGTCTCCCATGTGTGTGCAGGGGTCCAAGGACTTGGGCCATCTTCTGCTGTTCTCCTGGGAACTTTAGCAGGGAATTGGGTCAGAAGTGGAGCAGCTGAGATGCGAACTGGCAACCATATGAGATTGCTGGCATTGCAGGCAGAGGGTTAATCTTCTACACCACAGCATCAGGGCCAGCAATTCTATTTCTTATAGAGCCTGACTGGAGAAATGAGTTCCTTCCTTCCTTTTTTTTTTTTTTTTTTTTTTTTGCATATGTCTTCCATACCAACAGGTGAAAATGAATGCTTCTTTAAGTGTATGTTTTCCTTACAACCTAAGACGATGTTATTTGAGTTGCAAAAGGAACAAAGAATCAAAGACAACACATACACAAAAACTCTTTTATACAAAATTGTGGCATTAACATAAGCCAGACAAATTGTCCACCAATCCATCTCTTGCTTCCTCTGTATATGTGTGTCTATACACACAGTACTTATGATTAATAACTAGTACTATTAATAATTATTAAAATGTATCACAGTATGTAATAATATCAAATCATCAATTATTAATAAAATGAATTCAGGAGGCTAATCTTTTAAAAAGAAGGGGAAGAGAAGTAAGTAAAGGAAGAGGATGATAATTAAATCTTTTCTATGACTAAATTTCAGATGGGTGCATAACAATCAAACATGAGAAAACCAGAGAACTGAGACAACTGAGCCAGTTGTGTGAATGGATATGGTATACTCTAAAATGGGCAAAAGAATATCAGGAAGGAAATCAGTCTTCACTGAATCCTTAAATCCTGTAATGGCAGTCAACAGTGCACAAGATAAAGCACAAAAGCTTTTGGAGCACACGACAATGTCCGGAAGGCACAGGGTTTTAATAATGTAAAACATACCATCACTATGAGTGACAGCAACTGAACTTCACTTTAGGTCTGAATTAATAAAACTACCTAAAAACACATGCCAACTTCAGTACAATAGGACTTAGGACATTTTTGTTTTAAACTTCTTGCAGATGTCAAAATACAACATGAATATGGAAGGCTTCACTTCGCTTCTTTTATATAGCAATTTTATTCTTTAATTGAAACAGAAGAAATAGGTCCTGACCATAAAAAAGTGATGACATTTCAAATTTGTAGATGTTTTCATTTTACATATGCAACCCTCTGACTTGTTACTCCAAGGCACAGACATGTTAATTTAAATATGAGTACTACATTTGATAATTCAGCATTTACTGCATGCTTACTTGGGGCTGCATACTGATTTAGCCTAAAGGTTATGGTCATAAATAACACAGACATATCCCTGCACTCTTAGAGTTTCTAACCCAGTTGTTTATTTTAAAATTCAATTAATGTTTTGACAAAGCTCAGTTCCTGTTTTAAAAAAGAAAACCCGCATCCCAGAAAAAGTCTGAAGTTATTATTGTTTTTCCAAAACTTATTTTCTCAACCTTCCAATTAAACCATTGATATCATACTCACAGTTATTGTCATTCTTAAAGGAAAGAGCTATGGCATGATAAAGTGTTCTTTTTTGCTTTGAAGTAGTAGGTTTCTAAATAATAAATGCCTAATGTGTTAACCAGTAGATTTGGTTGCTCCATGCCAAACTAAGTGCTGTAACAAATGCTAGAGCAGTGAGACTGAAAAAAGTGCCTCCAAATATTACTTTGAATTCTTTGCTGTATCCAAATGTTAACTGACATCCTTAGCAAACTCCAGTAAATAATTACACACTCCGGTAATCAAGTGCAAACAATCAGGTTTCAAAGTTTGCCCCAAACAGCTGTCCATAAAATCCTTTGACTGAGCCAGCAGGGATCAATCTGACCACAGGGGACATCAGGCCATCAGCCAAGGCCTAGGTCACATAGTCTACACCCCTGTTTCAATATATTCCTATTTTCCTGCTGTTGAGCTCCAAAGTTTTTCAAAGTCATATGAGCACGTACACATGTCTCTTCTCAGGAAAAACTAAAAATTGACCATTTGCATTTGGGATTCTTCCATTTTCTTCTTGGACTTCCTCCAATTCCCTCCCCCAGCTTTGGGTTCTTCTTTCTTCCATTGTCTCTCCCCACATTCCCTTCAGGGTCAGACACTGCTCCAAGCTCTCCTCAGGTATTATCTCTCTTGAACCACACAATTCTAGGAAAAGGTTCTGGAATCATATCATATTGCCATAGGAGACCCTGAAGCCCAAGGTCATCCAGCCCATCTCAGTCCAGAATCCTCAACCATGGTGCCATACTGCTCCTTAAAGTGACTTTTGACTTAAATATATAAGATAAATAGGATAAGTTTATGATAAATATGAACTGTTTTTAAGTGTTGTGTAGGAAAGTAGTGATGATACCTATGACATTAATCCTAATCTTTGTTATGCTTGAGAAAGTAACAACCTCACATTTTATTAAACTGACTTAAAGGTGGTAATGAAAGCAGTTAATTAATGATGTAATTTATTAACTTTTTAGCTGTCAACTGCACTGACTATAAGATTTTACCTGTCTCATACGAGAAACTTTTGTTTCATTGACAGAAGTTACTAATAGCAAGCAATTAAAGACTACTATGACCCAGAACAAATGAAAATCAGACTTACGATGTCACTGTTACTCTTTATGCTCCCTCCAAAAGTAAATCAAGCTAAGTCTTTGTTTCTGTTAATATTTATTATTGTTATTTCTTTCATGGATCAGGAAGACCTTTTAGTGGGTTTCCTTCTTAAACTAAACAAGTTTATGGAAGTGAATGTTAAAATATTAGCTCAAACAATATCAGAATACCTAAAGGCCCTATTTATAGGCTGTGATAAAATCAAAGAAAAATAATGATTGCTACTGCCCTCCTTTCACCAAAGCCTTTACTAGTCTGCTCTTACTGGTTATGAAGGTTGGACCACCCACTAAATTTTCTCCAGCTAAATAAACAGCTACAGTTGACAGAGGTGCACACTTCTTGGCTTTTTATTTTTCTATTCACCTAATGTTAATTCAAGACTGAGTTCTAGCAGGTTTCAGACTCAATCCAACAGAATCAAACTGGGATCTCAATCAAGGCTTTCTGTTCAATGCATGACATCACCAGGTTGCTCCTTACTCTTTCCTCTAATACATAAAAATCAACACTATTTAGATGACATGGACCATAACAACATTGATCACATCCCATGGTAAAACAAAATACAGCAGCTTGTAAAGCTGATTTTTTTTTTTTTTCGTGTAAACTGACAGATTTTAACAACAGGAAGAGAACAAACCGGAAAATGGAGAAGAAAAACATGATAAGAACAGTTGTAAACAGAAGCTGACTGCATGAAAAAGACAATAGCCCAAGCCAAAATAAACCACAAGGATAAGAAAGCTCTGTGCTAACAGTAAGGCAAAACTAACTTCTGGATTTGCAATCATTTTTCTTTTAGGGTCCTTCTTTGATTTTCTGGGTAGGACCAGGTCCAAAGTCTCTATGAAAATCTCACGTGACTAAGGAAAAAGTAGTACCTGAGGTATATTTAGCAAGCACATACTGAGTGTCTCTTGTGTATAAGATAATACATTTAGTGGAGTGTACACCATGCTTTAGAATCTGTGGCCTTAAGGACCCTTTGCAATTTCAGTGTCTGTTCTTGATTAAAGGTGACTGCCCTCTCCTGGTTACCTCTCAGAAGACTGTTAAAGATCTCAGTTGTCAGGCCAGCGCCATGGCTCACTTGGCTAATCCTCCCTCTGCGGCGCCAGGTTCTAGTCCCGGTTGCTCCTCTTTCACTCCAGCTCTCTTCTATGGCCCGGGAGGGCAGCGGAGGATGGCCCAAGTACTTGGGCCCTGCACTCGCATAGGAGACCGGGAAGAAGCACCTGGCTCCTGGCTTCAGATCAGTGCAGCACCGGCTGTAGCGGCCATTTGGGGAGTGAACCAATGGAAGGAAGACCTTTCTCTCTGTCTCTCTCTCACTGTCTATAACTCTACCTGTCAAATAAATAAATAAATGAAGATCTCAGTTGTCATCCTCACCTGTCCCTCATCTCTCATTTGAGATGTCACAAACTTCCAACGAAATGCAGTACCTGATCAATCCCTGGAGGTCTAATTATCTGTCAAATATTAGAGATTAAACATAAGAATCCTTGCATAGTTTCTTTATCAAAAGGAACTGGGATCACAATCTTTGTTTTCCATCCAACCCTCCCATTCTGCATTGTTCACAGACCTTCATCCATGTCCCCACCAATGCAGAGTTCCAGGGTTAGGCCTAGGCATTGTGTCATTCTCTGATGAGGCCAATCACTGTCCTGGCCTCCCCTCCTACTTAGGCCCTATCTCAATATTCCACTTCTATTTGTCAAACCAGTACCTGGTTCTGCTGGAATCTCCACTTATATTGGTCTTAGAATATGCTTATATCTTTGAATTGTTTCTTTTTTCCTGAATCAAGAACCACTTTCATCTAAGGCCATGCATTGCTGGGAGTTTGAATAAACAGATAAAACTTGCTCTTTGAGGCTCAACTTTTATTTCTTTATTTGAGAGGTAGGGAAAAAGGGAGGAAGGGAGGGAAGGAGGAAGAGAGGAGGAGGAGAAAGAGAAGAAGGAGAGAGAGAGAAGGAAGAGAAACTCCCATTTGTTGCTTTACAGTGGCTATAGGCTTGAGCTGAAGCAGAGAACTCAGTACAGGTCTCCCACATGGATGGCAGGAATACAATCACTTAAATGATCACTGTTCCTCCCAAGGTCTGCATTAACATGAAGTAGTCAGGCACGAATAGGGATCATAACTATTAAGCTAAACGCCTGCCCTTAGGCTCATAAATTATAATGGGAGGGAAGCTGAGGCCTTAGCTGGAGACATCATCTCGTAATAGAATGTGATTAAATCTTTCCATTGTGGATGCCCTGGGTTTGCCAATCCAAAGAGGTGATGCCGCTCATGGGAGATTGGAGAACAAATCTGGTCTGAGGACATGCACCCAGAAGCCACTCTGTAGGCAGCACATGCAGAATCAAAACTAGAGGAATGTGATGCACATATTGACTTCTGCAAATACCTTACTTTACTTTTAGCTATCTGTCTTTAAGACCAGTCCCAGTCAAAGAAATTGTCATATGGATTCGGAAAAGCAAGTTCTAGGTAAAGTAAGTTTTATTTCATTTCTGTTTCCTAATAAATGATAACATTTTTTAAATGATCTTCAGGATAGTAAAGAATTTTTACATTGATCTATCACTGTTTGCAGCCAACTCATGCTTAATCCCTAGAAATAGAGAAGGGAAAGGGAAGAAGGTAACACACATGACCTAAAGTCACAGATAATCCCCAAGTCTCTTTAATCAAGTTTTAACCTCATCCTGCTAAGTCTTTTATCAGAGCTGCTAAGAAATAACCAATGTGACATATTTAAGCTCCTTCTAATCTATTTCCTCTCCCTAGCCTCTGGCTGGGCTGCTAATGAGCTGTGAAGCATCCAAAGATAACTGGCCTCAATATGGAAGAGAGAATAGGAGGGGCTGGATAACCCACAAAATCATTGGAATTGCAAGAAGCTACATATTTCTTATGGCCTTAGTAATTACAAGTTAAAAGGGCACTTTTCTTCCATATAGCTGCACCTACACAATGAAATCTCACCAAAGAGATGTTTCTGTAAGTTAAAGCAGCATGGCTCTAGTAGTCATTGACTACAAAACTCTGCTACATTCATCCAGAAAGGTGAGGTAAATGGCCAATGACATACAACCCTCAATGGTAATAAAGGAGACTTTGTATTATTTTCATATACAATACTTGGGTATTGTTTTCATCATAAACTTCACTAAGACCCTGTGTAATTGATATTTACTTCTCTGATAATTTTAAGACAATTTTCTCTGAGAGCCATGAATTTGGGATAACAAAGAAAGAATATGTGTTCAAAAATGTTTGGGGAGCAAAGGTGGTGATACGATCAAAAGTTGAGAGATAGAGATATGTGTTTTACTCAGTAGTTAAGCCACTGCTTGTGACACAGACCTTCCATATCACAGTGCCTGGGTTCATGTCCTGATTCCAGTTTCCTGATAATGCACACCTTGGGAGGCAGCAGGTGATGGTGAAGAATTAGGGTCCCAGTTACCCACATGGGAAACCAGGACTGAGTTTCCAACTTCTAGCTTCAGCCTAACCTTGGCCCAGCTGCTTTGGGCATTTGGAGGGTAAACAAGTGGATGGAAGATCTCTCTCTCTATTTTTTTTTATATACCTTTTCTTTCAAATGCTTCTCAAATAAAATCAATCAACAAATTTTTTAAATCATAACTGTTCGAAGGAACATAAGAACCCAGAAAGAAAATGGATCAAAACTTTTCAATTCAAGTCAGAAAATGTTACTGTCTACTCATGCTATTACTTTAATCAATTAATAGTTTGTAATGCTGGTCTCCAATTAATGGCCTGTTGGTCAAGAATTTGGATACAAGGTAAGTTTTACAAAAAATGAATATTGACAGCTCATTCATATACGTGGAATTGATTTTTCTATGGATGCGAGGTACTAAGTACTGGTTACAGGGACATGCTATCTGGCCACATAGATTTGCAATGCCAATTTTGAGAAGCCAGATTGACTGAGAGTGGCAGGGACTAGAAGAACCAGTCTGGTCATATCATCAAAAGTCTCTGATAGCTCCATAGTGAGTTCAACTCCAAACTCTTCAAGAATATGTATCTACTTTTCTCCTCAGCCTACCCTACACTGAATTTTCTCCTACACCCAACCCCTACCTATGCCTACTGAGTTACCATTCCCTGAAAACACCGGGAATCTGTTTCATTCAGTGCCTTTACATATGTGGATTCTTGGATCCTACAACTATTGTCTACCTTGAACACCTCTGAGCCCACTGTGCTACACCACTGTCATTACTGTCCTCATGAAGTCTTATCTGGCACCAGGGAAAGTTCATCATCATTTGCTCTTTATAACATCGGCACAGACCAACACGGTGACCATCACTGTGGAGTACTGGGATAAACTTTTTTTTAAAATAAACTATATACAGAGACAGGGTAAAGAAGCAATATATCCAAATTTCCATCAAACACTTTTTAAAAAACTAGTTGAGAGGCAGAGAGACACACAGATAGAGCTCCACAACACCTGAAGCCCAGCCAGGCTAAAGCCAAGAACCTAAAACTCATCCTAGGTCTCCAACATGGCTGGCGAGGGACCCAACTACCTGAGCCATCAGTGCTGCCTCCCAAGGTCTGTAGGGGCAAGAAGCTGGAATCAGGAGCGGTCAGGACTAAACTCAGGGACTCTGATGTAGAATTCCAAGTGTTAACCACTAGTTCAAATGCCCACTCTCTCATCAAATATTGATTTTCTAGCAATTTCTATCAGCTAGAACATAGGACATATCTGCAAAACATGTGGACTTGTTAGCATAAAGGTTTTGCTACAGTTTTAATGTGTCTCCCAAAGTTCATGGTGTTGGAAATTTAATCCCAATGTAACAATGTGGGGAGGTAGGGACTAATAAAAGATGATTAGGTCCTGGAAGTTTTGCCCTTGTGAATAAATTAAGGTCGTTATTGCAGGAGTGTGTTAGCTATTGCAAGACTAGATTTGTTACAAAAGTAAACTTGTCCGCCTCTCTTCTTGCTCTCATGCTCTCTTGCCCTCTGGCTTCCACCACGGGATGACCAGCACAAGGAACTTTCATAGATATGCTCTTGGACTTCCCGAGCTTCAGAACCATAAGCCAGATAAATTTCTGTTCTTTATAAATTCCACAGCCTGGGGTATTCTGTTACACCAGCATAAAGGGACCAAGACAAGCTTGAAGTCACAGAATGGACTTCACTAGTATGGAGTGCTGTGATGATAAAGGAGTACAGAAAAATATATATTCGACATGTATCACAATTTTTTCCAGGATAGCCCGTTATATTATTGAATTATCAAAGTATTAAATTTATGACCATCCCAGGGACACTGGCAAGTATGAAGCAGCATGAATATCTGATGCATATCGAGGATAATATAAAACTAGGTTTGATAAAAGCTACTCTCCCTCTCTTCCTCTCAACCTCTGTCTCTCCATTTCACTTTCCCTCTCCCCTCACTCCCTCTCTCTCTTATACACACACACAAAGCAGCACAAAAGTCAGAAAAAAAGTTAAAGGAAGATGAAATATTCTCTAGATAAGAAGGAAATTTTAATTTCATTTATTCAGTGCCTTGCACGCATTGGGCCTTGTTCCAGGCACCTAAGATAGAGAAAAACAAAAGAAAACAAACAAAAACTCCACAGTCCTAGCCTTCACAGAGCTCCCATATTCATGGATGCAGGTTAGTCAATAAATGAGTAATATTAGTATATAAAATATCAGATGCTGATAAGTACTATGGAGAAAAATAAACAATGATGTGAAATTGGCAAGGTTTTGCTTGGGAGTGAGGGTGTTGTTCTTTTAAACAGGCTGCTTAGAGAAGCTGAAACCCTGAAGGCAATTTATGAGTAGAGATCTGAAGAAGATGAAGTTCATGAGGGTCTCTGGAGGGAGAATGCTCCAGAGAGAAAGCAGGAAGAGCAAAAGTCTCAAGGTGGGTGCTTGCCTGACACATGAGAAATGGCCAAATGACAGGGAGTAAGAACACAGTCTGTCCTATTACAACATACATTTCCGTAACAGAGATTAGCTCACTTGGTATGGTAAATAGTGGGACACAGTTGGTATAACATGGAAACACAATTCTTCTTAGGTAAGAGGAGCCAAAATAGCAAGAGTAGGATGATAACCTTATCAGGAAAGGAAAAAGCCCCCAGGTGGGCTGCTTTACATGCTGGAGTGATTTCAGTACTGAGAGAATTAAAAATAAGCATCTGTACCCAAAGTCCCAGATGTGTTTCCCTTGATTTAGCACAGCTCTTGCTTAGAAAAGATAGCACTTACTCTTTTTTTTAGGATTTTATTTATTTATTTGAAAGGCAGAGCTACAAAGAAGCAGAAGCAGAGGCAGAGAGAGAGAGGATCTTCCATCCATTAGTCCACTCCCCAAATGACTACAATGACCAGAGCCAGGAGCCAGGAGACTCCCCCAGGTTTCCTACGTGGGTGCAGGGGCCCAAGGAGTTAGACCATCCTCTACTGCTTTCCCAGGCCACAGCAGAGAGTTGGATCAGAAGTAGAGCAGCCAGGACTTTAACCAGCGTCCACATGAGATGCTGTCACTGCAGGTGGCAGCTCTACCCACCACACCACAATGTTGGCCCTTGCATTTTCTCTTAAGATGGCCTCAGTGGCAGCCCACTGGCTCAGTTCCCCAACCATCATCTCCATGCTACTTACTGTTTGTACATTTTTAATATCCCTCACATAGTCTCCTAAGTTATCTGCCCTAAGTTATCTCCCAAGTATCCAATTTTGCTTGGTTAGTGCTACAATTGTTTAATTTGCAGAAGATATGAATGGTGTACTCCAATGTTAATTTTCCCATAAGCTCTATTATTTTTCATGTATATTTTGCAGAACACAAAGGTTTTCAGGATCTCTCTCTCTCTCTCTCTATATATATATATATATATATTTGTATATATATATATATATATATATTTGTAGGAATGTCTGCCCAAGTGAAATCAGAGATTCCAGGGAATCAGATCACAAATGACCTTATAGTCCACTGGAAAAAGTTAAGGGACTGGAAACTTTTGGGGGTTGTAGAGAACGAGCAAATGCAGAAGCAGATAGAATACTTAGGGGTCTTTGCCATAACCCAAATGAAAATGAGGATGGGTGTCTTGGACCAGGATGGTAGGAACCATTAGAGTTTATCCATGGGGGTAAACACAATGTGTTAAGCCACTGCCTGAAATGCTAGCATCCCATTTGGGCAAAGGTTTGAGTCCCATCTCTGTCTCTCCATCTGACCTTCCCTCTCCCCCTACTCCCTCTCTGTCTTATACACACACACAAAGCAACACACAAAGCTGCAGTCTAGCCGCTCTGGTTCCAATCCAGCTCCCTGCTAATGTGTCCAGGAAAGCAGCAGAAGAAAGCCCAAGTACTTGGGTCCCTGCACCCATGTGGGAGACCCAGATGAAAGTTACTGGCTTCAGCCCTGGCTATTGTGGACATCTGGGGAGAGAACCACCATATGGAAGATCTCTCTCTCTCTCTTTCTCTCCCTCCCTACCTCCCTCCGTCCCTGTCTCTCCCTCTTTGTAACTCTGCCTTTCAAATAATTAAATAAACCTAAAAAAATCACTCATGATTTACTCTGGAGAATCAGAGAAAGAAAGGAGCGATGATTGATTTTGAACTTGATGGACTGTCACATCTGAGAAACTGATGACTGAAGCATAAACCAGTCTGGAGGATGATCAATTCAGTTTGGGAAAGGTCAAGTCTGAGGACCTACAAGTTCTTCCAATATAAACATCAAATAAGTAACTGAATAGACATATGTAGAGTTCAAGGGAGATATATGTGGTCATTTTCAGTGTGGAGATATTATTTAAAGCCTCAACAGTAAATCTACTCAAATTCCAAATAAATATTGATTTTCCAGAAACCTAGTAGCAATTAGAACCTGGGTTAATACTTAGAAAGCTTGTGGCTTCATTTTCAAGTGTTAAATTGTTAATTTAAATTGTGAGCATGAGAGCTTGGATTCCTGGAACAGGAGCAGGGAATGCTTTTGATGGCAAAAGGGTACAAACAAAACAGGAAAGACATGGCCTAAGGCCTTGGGTTCCTGAGTCTTTCTAACAATTAGAAATTGGGCTGATGAGCAAAAACAGCAGAGAGCTTATAGGACGTATGAGGAATGCCAGGAGAGATTAGTTTCCTGGCGACCACGTAAAGAAAGATGAGTCAAATGAGTCAAAAAAATAAGGACTGACGATTTGCTACTGGATTTATCAACTGCAATTTAGTGACAAATTGTCACAATGGGCAAGCACTATTTTCATCTGTTTTCCCACCAAAATCAATGGAGTACAGACAATTCTCCCTTGCAGTTTTGCTGAAAATAAAGAATAAAAAAAATAGGGCAGTGGATAAAGGAAGACATGGGATCAATTATGTTTATTTTTTAGAAGACTGGAAATATTACAGCATGTTTTCCTGGTGATTGGGAGGACTGAAACCACCATAGGCTTTTTTTTTTTTTTTTTTTTTTTTTTTTACAGGTAGAGTTATAGACAGTGAGAGGGAGAGACAGAAAGGTCTTCCTTCTGTTGGTTCATCCCCTAAATGGCCACTACAGCCGGAGCTATGCCGATCCAAAGCCAGGAGCCAGGTGCTTCTTCCTAGTCTCTCACGCGGGTACAGGTGCCCAAGCACTTGGGCCACCCTCCACTGCACTCCCGGGCCACAGCAGAGAGCTGGACTGGAAAAGGAGCAACCAGGACCAGAACCCGGCACCCATATGGGATGCAGGTGCCGAAAGCGGAGGATTAGCCAAGTGAGCCACGGCACTGGCCGCCATCATAGGCTTTAATTAATTGCCATGTAGCCAATGACAATCCAGAAACACAATTTTCAATGCACTGCAAGAGTTTTCTTCTTCTTTTAAAAATATTATTTTTTTTCTCTTTCAAGTTGGTTGAACAGTAACATTAAATACAAATGTCCTGTTGGGTGGGTAAGATGTATAATATCTCCATTTATATGAAAAGTAAATATCACTTGGGACTCACTATTCATAATAAACTCTATCCCAACCCTGCTCTCAAGTGAAGACTCCAGAGGATGGTAGGGATTGGAAAGAGAGTTGGCAAGACAGGACATTACCATACAGCTGTGAAAACATTTGCAAATCATTTTCATGCACCTGCCTCCTCCAGGTTTCCTTACCACTATTATCCAGCTCCTAATCATTGTTCTTTCTGGAGAGATTCCCAGTGACTCTACCACCCTTACACCTTCCTTTTGGCCATTCCCCCATCAGTGAGCCATGAGACTGGCCCTCTCAGCCCCCAAACCACAAATAGACCAGGGTGGTGAGGCTGGAACAGGCTAAACTGACTAGTCATTCTCCTGGTTGCTGTCAGAAGGTTACAGGGTACTTAGAAAAAAGTACCAGAAAGTAGACACTAATTCAAGCTCAATAGGTCAGAGCCTGAAATATACCATTGTCTCTCTCTCTTTCCTTTTTTTTTTTTTTTTTTTTTTACAGTATGTGAGCTCTACGACAGCATTTCTCAACTTTAGTTATTATGTTAGGCTCTCCTCCTCCAGTATCCATTTCAGGTCTTCCTCTGCCCTGTTCCATACCCAAAAGGCTGACCGCTAGAGGCTGAGTCTCTAGTATTCCTTGGTGGTTTACTTGCTACTAGGTTTGAACAATGGAGACTGGAAGGTTGAAGGAAAGGTCAGGGATGTCTCCCTACACCCTTGTTCTCTGGCAGAACTTAGGTCTCTCTAGGACTTAAGCTTCTGCCATATGGGCTTTCCTTCGTGGTTCCTGCTTTACCAGAACTAGAGTAACACCATCTCCTCCCACTATAGCTCCAGGCCCAAGGGCGATCATTTCCCAATGTAGGAAATGTCTGTGTGTCTCAACATTCCATGCTGGTGACTATGATTCTGTTCACACTTTACATCTCCTGGCATTAAAGTCTCTTGAACCTTCTGAGTTAAAGTCTTATAGGACCCTGATCAATACAACATTTCAATTTCCACCAAGAATAATTTTACAACTGTGCTTCAGTTCCGAGGCTGCTGGATCCAAAGAACGACAGAAGAAGGAAGGACGATTGCCAAGAACGTGTAATATGCTCATTCATTTGCTGTGGTTGAATATGCCAATATTTGTGTTTTGTTAAAAGAAGATATAAGACCTTCTGTTTTTAAAGGCTTCAGAAACATGGAGCAGAGAATCAGGTCTGAAAAAGCTTTGTTGGATAAACCTTTTATTTCCCAAATCAAGGGATAGTTGTGAAGACTAGCGGTTACCTTCATTGAAATCCTTTTCTAATAACTGTGACCCTGAAACTGTCATCATTCTATGGCAGCACTGATTCGATATCATAGACAGTTTCTCAACTAGTCATTAGATTGTTTGGGATGTTCTCCAGGCCTAGCAAAGGCCCTAAGATTTTGTGTCAGAGAAATAAATACACAGAAATTTAGAAGTATTTTTAAGATACTTGGTGACTTTCTACCAGTAACAACTGGTCTGTTTGATAGCTAATTTGTGCTAAATGTCAATAGATTATGTGACTAATCTTATATTTACCCAAGATTAGCAGTTTGACTATAAAGATTCAGGTCAAAGAATACTGCTGTTAATTTTCAATGAATTTGCTTAATAATCAACTGTTAATGACTACATCACTGTTTCTTGTAAGCACCCAGACTTTCATGATCTTGAAAGTCTAAAGAAAAAATTGTTGTTACTCATGTGTATTTAGGTCAAGGTGATATTGCTACAGGAATTCTACGAGTTCAATAGGTTCTTATCTAGAGGATAAGATTGGCCAATGTCACCAGTGATGTCAACCTCAAACAGATGTCAACATTAAATTGAAGCTATTATATATCTTCATGTAGTCTATGAAGTCTGGCTCAAAGGATGAAAAATAAATCCCTGTTAAAAACTAATATTTAAGTGAGCTACAGTTCATTTTAGTGGTAAATCAAAAATATTTTGCTATGGAAAATTAAAGGAACAAAAGACAATATGTTAGAGAAAACTTGTAATTTTTTACTCCCAAGGAGCATGGAAAAGCAAGCGATTGTGAAATGAGACAAAATTCAATTTAAGTTCTGGATTTGCCTTTGTTACTTCACTAATCTTGGGCATATAATCTATCTATGCCTCAATTATATATAAACTACAGGAAAAATATTCACTGCCCTTGCTTCAAAGATAGGAATAATTTTAGGATACACTATTTCACTTATTAATGACTATTTAGGAAAGGAATGAAAAAATTCCAAACTAAATATACTTATTAATTATATAATGGATTCTAGTTTCAAAAATATTACACTGGATAAAATTCATGGCTGAAGTTATATGACTTAGAATCTAGGGAGTAAGACAAGCTTATTCATCTCACTGAGCATAGCACATGGAGGAAGTAACAAAGAATGTCAAAAGCACACCATGGAGTTGACTCCAAAGCAAGTCCTCAATAAATGTTGATGTATTCCTGTTAGTGTTAATATTAGTTTGAAGAAGCAGCAGCATTTTACTCAAGATATTTTGGTTCAAATACTATGGAGCTTTTGAGGTAAAAAAAAATTGTTGAGTATTTGCCCCCTTCACTTTCATAGGTGATTTCTGTGAGTGGTGTGATAAAGTTAAGTGGCTTATTGAAGATAAATAATTACAAAATCAAAAGTAAAACCCATGGGCCAGCATTGTAGCATAGCAGGTAAAGTCTCCACCTTCAACGCCAGCATCCTAAATGGGCACTAGTTAGAGACCAGGCTGCTCTGTTTCCAATGCAGCTCTCTGATGATGTGCTTGGGAAGGCAGTGGAGTATGGTTCAAGTCCTTGGATTCCTGTACCCATGTGGGATTTCTGGAAGAGGCTCTTGACTCTTGGCTTCAGCCTGGCCCAGCCTTAGCTCTTGGGGACATTTTGGTAGCGAATCAGTGGATGGAAGATCATTCTCTCTCTCTGTCTTCCTCTCTCAGTGTAATTCTGACTTTCAAATAAATAAATAAATCTTTTTTTTTAAATACGAGACCCAGATCTACTAAGTATTTGTCAGATTAATAGCAATTATTATAAATTAAGTGCTAACAATGTGCCAGGCATTATACTAGGTGCTTTATATTAATGAGACATCAGAGCACTCAAATGTGGCAGTGTAACATATGCTACTATCCCATTTTACAAAAAGGAAGCTCAAGCCCACACAGGATAAGTAATACTCCCAAAGGCAAGCTCTTGGGTTGAGTCAGAACTCTGATTCAAATGCAACTTTACCTCATTCCAAAGCCTGGACTCTCCACCTAGCTAAAGCCTGCTCCTTGCTCCAAGTTTCTCACTGGCTCTTGTTTTACTGCTGATGGCTTATCTTTTTAACAAAACTATTAAGTTCATACATGCTTTCCCAAAGCTCACCATTTCCATTCATCTGGCCTCCTTTCATTCTAAACACTCATCAGCTTGCTGTTCTGAATCCTAAAAGTTTCTTGTTGGAAAACTGTAACAGTTTCTGTACCTTCTTTCATACTATTTCCCTTGATTCTCTGAGAAAATGTCACCTTACTAGAGAGACTAGCATCCCCTGACTATCCTATCTAAAATGCCAACTCCTGAGTCCAGTCCTGCTCCACCGATCCCTTTAACTCATTTTGTTTTCCCCTAGGACTCTTATTTCTAAATGACATCAAATAGACATGTAAATTGACTATCTTCCTTACACATATACATGTAAACTGACTATCTCCCACCTTCACAAAATGTAAGTAAGCACTTTGTTTTCTTCATTGTGGAATCTTTACTATCTGTAACAGTGACTAGTTCAGAATGGATTCTCAATAAATATTTGTTGAATGCATATTTGGTCTGGTTGGCAAAGGGATTCTTCATTTTACATCGTTGCCAAAAAGGGATAAAATAGCCTATCATATTTTAAGGAAAAAAAAGTCACAGATCAGGAGTGGACACTTAGCTTAGTTGTTTAGGCACCTCTGGACTCCAGATTCCTATCAATGAAGATTTTGGAGCACAGCCTTGATTGGCTGAATAATTGGGCTCTTTCCTCCCATAGGGGACATCTAGATTGATTTCTTGGCTTCAGCTTTGCCCTTAGCCATTATGGGTATTTGGGGAGTGAACCAGTATGGGTAAGAGCTCACTCTATCTCTCCTCCCCTTCTCTGTCTCCCAAATAATTGTTTTTAATACTTTGTAAACACCAAATCTTTTTCAATCACTTAACACTTTAAAATCTAGAATGGGCTGAAGTCCCAACGCCAAATGAGTGTTTTGATTTTTTAAGAGCTAATCATGTACTTATTTTATTAGCACATTACCTTATTTTGGCACTTTTTCATTTCTGGATGAGATCATCCTCTAACTCCAAACAAGGTCAGAGGCATTTCCTGAAGATTTTCAATAAACTTTATACTATGCCACAGTAGGCAGCATTCTTTGATATTGCTCAGAAGTTGGGCACAGGTAGAAGTTTGGAACATGAAAGAAAAAAGTTAACTCCATATCTGACCCCAGAGAATTCTGTCCCAGAGACCCTGGTAATCACAAATGAAAGTTATACAGCCTGAGGCACCACACCAGGCAGCAAGAGTACACCTTGTAATCAAAACTTGTATACACCAGTAGAACATGTTGTACCTTTCTTTCGGTGATGTTCTCATCTCCTACTTGAACACTGTCCAAACTTGATCATTTTCCTCCCTTATTCTTTCTCTTTTAGATTAAGAAGTAACCACATGGAGAAAACATGAGAAGGAGAGGCAGATATATATATATATATATATATATATATATATATATATATATATATATAAATTATATATAATTTTTATCCATCTTAAGCTTAAAATGTTTCCCCCAATTAGTGAAAGACATTTGGACACAAGAATGGGTGTCCTGTATCACTGGGATTAACTTAGTAAATCATCTTAATTTTCCATTATAAACCAAGTGCTCCTGGAAGTAGGAAGAGAATATTTCTCAGATTTAAAGGCAAGTCAATTATAAACCATTATTCCTTGCAAGTTCCAACCATAATTTTTTCAGTAGGCATAATTTATAAAGTGATTATGCAATTTAAGGTAAACCTATCATTCACAATTGGCATGTGTTACAAAGAACAAATAAATACAAATTTCTGGATCCTAAAATGGAAAGTGCATTGACACTATCCTTAGTTTTTGAGGCTTCAATTTGAAAAACACTTTTTATTTTATCTCTTCTTTGTTTTACTTATTCCTAAAACATTTAAAGTTGCCACACAAGTATAGTTTTAAACATATTAACATATTAATAATACTTACATGTTCTGTGTCTACATTGTTGAAAAACCCAACAATATAGACACAGTCTGATCGCTGATCATAGAAATTTTTAAAAGATTTTTAATTTATTTTTATTTTATGTGAAGGGAAGAAAGACATAGAGAGCTAGGAAAAGATCATTTATCCTCTGGTTCACTACCCAGATGTATGTAATAGCCAGGGCTACACTAGGCCAGGCCAAAGCCAGGAGCCTGGAACTCAACCTAGATCTTCCACATGGGTGGCAGGGACCCAAGTGTTTCAGTCATAACCCCCTGCCTCCCAGAGTGCAATATAGCTTAACAGGAGGCTGTATTGGAAACAAAGCTCAGACTTGAACAAGACTCTGATAAAGGATGCAGGCATCCCAAGTGGTAACTTAACAGCAATAGCAAACGCCCATCCCAAAACATAACAATCTGTGCTACAAACTGTATTCTCTGGGCATCAGTGTCTTCCTTTAAAACAAGAGAGAGGAGCAGACATGCAGATCTCGGAACACTTTGTCTAACTCATGACTCCCCAGCTCACCATACTGGGTTTTTGTACATGAGTGCCAAAGGATAAGCAATACCTTGGAAGAAGTGTGCCCAAATACTTTAAAGGGTAGATAAGGCTGAGCTGAGTCAAGACCCATCCTCCTAAACTGGTTTCTCTGATGGCATTTAATGCAACACATGGACAAGCTAATGTGAGGATTAGCAAAACACTCATTTGCCAAATAAGGTGATTAGGGTATCTTTCTTTAAGCATTTTCACAGTATAATTTGTGGATAAGCTGATTTTAGAACTTTTCCATCTTTAAGGTACTTTTTGCCTCTGGATAAAGAAATGCAAAACTTCTGTTTACAAATTTGGTCATTTTGGGGCAGTTTTGTGGTACAGCTAGTTGAGCCACTTGCTTGGGGTGACTGCATTCCATAATGGAATAGTGGTGGTTCAAGTCTACTTCCTCCAGTTCCAACCCAGCTTCTTGCTAATGCACCTTAAAGTAGCAGATGATGGCCCTGTTACTTGTAATGTGCTTACTTACATTTTGTAACAGTCCTAGCTGTTGTGGGCACTTAGTGAGTGAACCAGTAGATGAAAGAAGAAAAGAAAGTAAAGAAAGAACACAAAAGACAGAAAAGAAGGAAGGAAAGAAAGGAGAGAGGGAGGGAGGGAAGAAGAGAGAGAGAAAGAAGGAAAGAAAGAAAGATAGATAATCTCATTCTGCCTTTCAAATAAATAAATATTTAAACTTCTTTGGGTTACTTTTCCTTAGTCAGAGCAGAGGTTCTCAATCAGGAAGATTTTCACCCCAGGTGGTATCTGGCAATGTCTAGGAACATTTTTAGTTGCCACAGGTTGTGGAGGATGTTACTGGCATCTAGTGGGCAGAGACCAGAGATGTTGCTAAACACCCTACAATGCACAGGAGTGGCTCCTGGAACAAAAAGTTATCTGACCCAAAATGTCAATAATGCCAAGAATAAGAAACCTTGGTCTGGAAAGAGAAGCTTTAGATTAATAGTAGCCTAACCAAGGCTATGCTTAGCAAATAAGAATAGAAATTGGGGGGAGGGGCAGCATTGTGGCTTAGCAGGTTGAACTGCCACCTCTGATACTGGCATCCCATATCACAGGGCCAGTTCAAGTCCCGGCTGCTCCACTTCTTATCTAGCTCTCTGCTATTGCTCCTGGGAAAGCAGCAAAAGATTATCCAAATATTCCCCTGCCACCAGTGTAGGAAACCTAGATGGAATTCCTGGATCCTTGCTTGGTGCTAAATCAGCTCCAGCTGTTGTAGCCATTTGTGGAGTGAACTAGTGGATAGAAAATGATCTATATCTCTCTCTCCCCCCCCCCTCTCAATCTCCCTTTCCCTCTGTCTCTTCTCTCTCAATCTCTTACAAATAAAACAAATCTTATAGAGACAAGGACCAGAAAGCTGGGGGACAACCCTTGTCTTCTCAAATCTACTAGACATTCTGTGTTCATCTATGGATTAATGAGTATTTATGAAATCTTACACATAAATGAAGTGAGAATACATCTAATATAAACAAAGGTGGGTAAAACTAAATGTTTCAAGGACAGCCTTGTACAAGTATACTAAAAGTATGGGCTCACTTGGTTAATCCTCCACCTGTGGCGCAGGCATCCCATATGGGCGCCGGGTTCTAGTCCTGGTTGTTCCTCTTCCAGTCCAGCTCTCTGCTGTGGCCTGGGAAGGCAGTGGAGGATGGCCCAAGTGATTGGGCCCCCGCACCCGCATGGAAGACCAGGAGGAAGCACCTGGCTTCTGGCTGTGGACCGGCGTAGCTCCGGACCAAGCAGCCATTTGGGGAGTGAACCAACGGAAGGAAGACCTTTCTCTCTGTCTCTCTCTCTCACTAACTCTATCTGTCAAATAAAAAAAAAAAAAAAAAACCAAAAAAAAAAAACCAAGTATACTAAAAGTAAGTCTGACAGGTTGCCCCTTCTTTTTTTTCTCCTCCTCTTCTTTTTAAATATCAAATACTTAGATGTGACTGGACCTACCAGAGCAACAGTGTTGGGTTTTATCTCATTTCAATCTGAATTTTGCAGCCAATTACAGATTTCTCAATGGCCAGCGAGTACTGCGTTAACGCCTTCCTTCTACTACAGTCTCAGCACTGAAACTCATCATTTATGTAGAACCTCAAACATCTGGAATGCAAACTGCAACAGTATTTAGAGACGGTATCTGCTATGGTGTCCCCTCCTCAAACACAAGGGAACGGACCAGTTTAGAAAATGCAAAGAAATAACTGAGTAGGTGGCACTTTAAACTCCAACCCTTCAGTTATTTTCCCTTTAAATTATTTTAAAATGTCCCCCACACATCTTCTTTTACCAACATAAGATACTAAACAATAATTTCTTAATGGTTTGAGGATATCATTCTTATGGCAGTCAGCTGTCAACCTGTGCAAATGCTTGATGTGAGACAGAGAAACAGTGGTGCAAGCGAAGTGTTTACCTCACTAGGAAGCCATCTGGTAAGCAGTGCTTGCTGTCTTGGGCTCCCTGTCTTCACAAAGCCACCAGCGACAGAAGCACAAAGCTGAGAAGCAGAAAGCTGTCAAGAAGGTGTGACATACACTCTCTGGTTGATATCCTCTCCTGTGTGCCCTTCAAGAAAATTTGACTTGTGGAGAACAGCTGAAGAGTTGCTAAATCAATTTTTCACAAGACTTTGATTTTATCTAGCATTAATTAAGTGCTGATAATGCGCTACACTCTGAATGGTTATTTTTTGTTCATTCTTTACTTCCACCGTCATTATAACTCTATGAGGTACATTCAAGTATTATCCCCATTTTACAGACAGAATAGAAATACTGAGGCAGAGAAATACTGAGTCGTTTGCCTAAATAGAAGAACAGATTTAAAACCTGATCCCAGAGCTTTATTTTAACTACAACCACAGAAACCGAAGAATGGGAACCTATGTGCTGAGTATAGCCCACAGCTAAGTTTTAGTTGGCTCAATAATACCAATAACTTCTGAGGCTACTGACTATAGTTGGACAGCTTATACCTAGAACTAAGACTCAGCTGAGGGGTGAATGAGGCCAAAAAGCTAGCTTTCATTTGCCCTGTACAGCTATAGGACCAGCATGGAGGAAGATGCACTATTTCCTAATTTGGACAAAGGGGCCAGGTACGCTAGTGGTCACCGACAAACCAGGTTACTCATATAAAATTCCAAAGCTCTGGTTTCTGTGGGATGGGAAAGGGTATGGGCAGGAAGGAGTTTAAAATTGGTATTTCTCTGTGGCAACAGTTCCTCTAGATGGAGCATGTGTTTGCCCAAGTGCAACTAGCTGGGCTCACACATTTATGTGACTTGTCAAGATACTATAGGCTTACCAAGTTTGTGACCTCTGTACCACATCATCCATATGACAACTCATTTTAAAATCCATTCCCTTCCCCTCTTCAAAAAAAGGGTCAAGTGATGGACCTTTCAACTGAATGTCGGTCCCCTTTGCAAAGCGACAGAAAGCAAGTCCAGCTCCCATTAAGTGATTGATTCTTCTAGGTGACAACGCAGTGTAGGCTCTGTTTTCCTTTGCAGGCTGAAAGACCTTGCTGTTAGGACACACAGTTCTCTTGAGGCTCTATTTCTGGCACCAAAAATAAACAAAAAACAACTTTTCTATGTGTAGCCAGGTATGGGCAAAGGTGCAGCCATCTCATAACCATTCCAGTAAGAGCATTTCCTTATCAACGTGAAAACTGCACAGTTGAGTGCTTGTATTTTGGATCACTGTTTGTATCACTGTTAGCTTCCCCTCATCCCATGGTAGGCATCATCCAGGACAGGAAATCACGCACAATCAATGAAGAGCTGCAGGGAGTGGTGGCTGGCAGTTAACCAGCAGGTGGGGAGATTCCTTCCTATTCGGCTAGTATAGGCCACATTTGTCTCTGCCAAGCTGATGGGATTCCATAGTTCTACCTGGCCTCCCCATGCCCTTATAAAAGACATTGCGGTCTGGTCTATGGAGACACCAGTTGTCCAAGCACAGTGAGCAAATAGGAGCATCATCATCCTTCCCTACACCTGGCTGAGGACCTTTGGCGGTTGCTGCTTTTCATGAGTATGCACTTTGTTTCACCATGGAAGCCAGAAGGAAATCATTCCATCTGTTGGTTCTGCCTCATACCCAGGAGATTAGAGAGGAACAATAGCCTTTAGTCTATCGAGTGTATCTGAAATGATGACAACAAAGATACTTAAAAGTAGAGGGCCAGAGATTTTCAATCCTCCCAGGTACTAAAATGCTATCTTGAAACAGACACTATAAATTGTCAATTTCAAAATAAATCTATTCCACTTTTGTACCTATAGATCACATCTCTATGAGAGTGGCAATGAACCCAGCTTAAAGCAAACAAAATAACCACATTTGCCTTTCAGGAAAAGATGATTGTATGACACTGGTGAAAGACTGTAAGTTGAAGTCACCAAGCAGGACATCTAGGAAAGGCAACAGACTCGGCTAGTTTATCTATTTACCTTTTGCCCTTTAAATGATACCTTTTTCATTTCTTGAAACATGATGCCTGGATCTCCTGCTGACATTTGAGGATCTATACCATAAAGACTAGAGAGTAGAAAGCTAGAAGAAGCTCATCACATGTACTTAAGACTAACACTTCTAGTGGGGATTGTGCAATCTGCTTTGTGGGGAGCAACTCGGACTAGACTAAGTTACTGGAATTAAGACTTATTCTATGCATCTGCTCTCCCACAATATGGCGCTGGGAGAGAAGAAAACAGCTTCTACACAGCTGCCTCCTGTTCAGCCAATAAACTGTAGGACTTGCTCCTGATTGGAGGAGAGCAGCGTACTCGGCGTGTGGGCAGCCGAGTTGGGATTGGCAGAGGAGGACTATAAAGGAGGAGAGAGACGGCATGCACCAGGAACATCTAAGGGGAACATCTAAGGGGAACATCTAAGGGGAACACCTGTGCAGCCCCCGAGAGAGCCGGCCAGCGGTGTGCCGCTCCCCTGCGGAAGTGGGGAAAGTGGCCAGGGGGAACCGCCCTTCCACGGAGGTGGAAGGGACGGTAGCCAACCCGGGAAGAACCAGCAGCAAACCCGGGGAGGGCCGAGCAGACGAAAGAACAGCGCAGGGTCTTGTGTCATTCCTCCACGAAGAGGGGGAGCGACATGCTTAATTTCTCCCAGTTTCTCAAAGCATGGCATTATTTACCTTGCAGAGATTTATAGGGATTCAAATGAGATATGAGCAAAATTGGCTCAAAATGACTGATCTAAAGCATTCAAGACAATAAATAAATCATCCCTTCCTCTTTTCCAGTCATTTCTCTGGATTCAAGAGGAAAATAAGCTTGGCTTCTTTGCTACTAGCTAGCTCATTCCAAGCTGGTTCAGACCTGTACTGAGGAAACAAGGCCCTAGGCATATGAAAGAAATTCCCTTCAAGGTGAGCACCAGAAACCAAAGTAAGTAGCAGGCAGAGTCATGCAGGACTGAGGCAGAGGAAGGTGTAGCCTTGCTGGGTACAGAACCGAACAGTATCTGAGATCAAGTAATCATTAGGAGATACGTGAATCTTCTTAATGGCCCCAAACATCACCCTTCCCAGGGAAATTATGGCAAAATGGAAAAGCAAAGAGGAAAACATTACATTGTGTGACTTGCAGACCAGGAGACACTGACACAGCAAAAAGGTCTGATTTGTCTTCCCCAATCTACAAGCACACACACTATTTTGATACACACATGTGTGCATGTCTCCTATGACTCTTTTTCCAATATTTTCTACTTTTAAAAAAATAATAAAATTCTACATTTTCTCTCTTTTAGCCAGTTCTGTGGCACTCCATGAGTTTGATAACTTCCTTCTCTTTAATGCCATGATCATCAAACTTTCTGAAAACAGTTTAAAGTAAATATTTTAGGCTTTGTAGTCCATGGGTCTCTGTTGCAAGTAACTACTCTGTGAAGAGAAAGCAGCCACAGACAATGCATAAATGAACGTGTTCCAGTTAAATCACATTTACAAATGGCCTGCAGTTTGGCAGTTCTTGTTTAAAGGGCATTGGAAATATGCAAAACCAAACAAGAAATATTTCTCTTTCACCAATAGTCCTTATCATGAAACAAACTAGTGTGCTTGAGATTAAAATGGTCAGAAAAATGAAACGGAATGGAAAGATAGGCATTCCTACAATATTGGAAACAGTGCCTATCATGTACAGTCAAAGCATGAAATGTTCAAAGATGAATGCACACTGTGTTATAAGCAAAGGAAGGCACAGAATGCAAACTGACTTCATAAATAGGTTTAGATACACAAGCTCAAGTGAATAAAACACTCTGTGGACCACAGCATGGGGGTTCCATGTGAAGGCCAAGGTAACTATTAGGACTGAATCGGAAACACTGATAAGAATTTCAGTGTTTGACTCTTTTTAAGAGCAAAAGTAGGACAAAAGACAAATCTGAGGTTAGGTGTTGGGGCAGTAGCAGAACAGAAGCCGAAGCCTAAAACTAATGCCCTTGGAACATCTGAAATCCCCAAGCCTGGTCCCAAGGTGACTGGGCATTGGAGTCACTGTTTTTCTGTCTTCTCTTATTCATGGGAAGGGTTCATCTGTTGCCAATAACTTATATAGGTTGGGACTTGGGGAGAGAGTAGGCAAATGAAGAAGAAACACAATGGGAACAGTGCAGCTCTCTAGAAGGTAGGACTTTTGGTTATTCTGTGGCCATGCTGCTGTCTGCCACAAATATGCCTTTGTTTCTACTATTCTTACTTTGGACTCCTCTCTGACTTTTCTTGCATGAATAACAGCCACAGCCAACACTTACAAAGGACCCACATTGTGCCAGAATTCTAAGCATATTATATTCACACATGTCAATCTATTTGATCCTCAGAACTCTGTGAGTGAGGAGGGACTATGAGTGCTCCCACTGAACAAATGAAACATCTGAAGCACAGATAGCTTAAGTAATTTTCCCAGGACTACACAGCTAATGAGTGAGAGGACAGGGATTGAACACAAACATTCTGGCCCCAGAGTCCATGTTCTCAATCCCCACAGTATCCTGAGTTCACACAGTCTTCTTCTACATCCAGAAAGTCAGCCCTGACCAAGCTCCTCAGACCAACAGCTCCAACCCACCCTCTGGTGTAGATCAGTCTGCACTGGGTCATTTTCTTGAGAGAATGATTCAGGTTTCATATACAATTACCAATTCATAATGACTATGGAAAACAGTTAATGTGTTACAGTGTACTATGGGAAACAAACTGCAAAATCCAAACTATATTCTCCAGCATAAACAACTCACTTTATTCAACTAATAAGTTGCAGAGTGGGATGTGAGGAGGCTGAGAGGGAGAAAGAGGGAGATATTTTTGAACCTATAGATGAAAAGGAATTAAAAAGACTTATAACCAAGTGCAATATCTAGACATTATTTTTAGTCAACTATATAAAAACAATTATGAAATTTATGGGGCAATTATAATTTGAATACTGCCTGGATATTCAATGATTTAAAAAATTACTGATAATTTTTACCATAGCAATATTTTCTTACCTTGTAGCTCATCTTATAGAGAATTATCCTACAATATAATAAATGAAATAAAGTGCTTCTGGGAAGACAGAATTGGGTGGGGTAAAGGTAATACAAGTTCAACTAGGAGGGGGTAACTACTGAACCTGGGTAATAGTATGTGAGGGTTCATTATACTATTCTGCCTTCTTTGTATATCTTCAATATTTTATATAACAAAAGCCTCATAAAAGTTTAGATGGAGAAATTGTACCAAAAAACCTATGTTTCAGTTCTAGCAAAATAATTGATAAGCTGAACAACGTTAAATGGTTACTTGAAGACTGTGGACTGTCATATCAATACATTGAGATTTGGATTAAAATTCCTAGGAATATCCATAATCTAAGTAATAAAACTAAATATTTATGCTCTTAAAAATCAGCCAGGTAATGCTAAACCCAATAGATTGCCCAGTTCCAGCTTAATAAAAGATTCTTTGTACCCCTATGTTCTTTGCAGCTCAATTCACAATAGCTAAGATATGGTATCAACCCAGATTTCTATCAACTGATGACTGGATAAAGAAATTATTATATATACACACAATGAATTACTACTCAGAATTAAAAAAAATGAAATCCTGCCTTTTACAACAAAATGAGTGAAATTGGAAACCATTATACTTAGTGAAATAAGCCAGTCCGAAAATGACAAAAACCATCTATTTTCCCTGATCTGTGATAACTAATACAGTACCTAAAATGTAATGAATAGGAGTGAAATTGACATTTTGAGATTCGATGATCATTTACAGACCTTGTCTCTACTGCTGAGACACAGTGTTTTTTTCTTCATACTATTTGTTAAACTCTTTACTTAATGTAGGGTTAATCTTATGAATATAAAGTAAAGTAAAAATAGATCTTTGTAAAAATTAAGAGTGGAAATAAGATTGGAAGGCAAAAAGGGTAGGAGCGTGGGTGGCTGGTGGGTAGGGAGGGAAGTATCACTATGTTCCTAAATTTGTATATATGAAATGTATGAAATTTGTGTACTTTAAATAAAATTAAAGAAAAAAAAGAAACTACGTCAGGTCTCAGATGCTTGTGTTTATAGCAACACACAGAAATGAGGTGAAGTTGGTGAAGCCAAGAAGAAATAATGGTGATAAAAATAGAATGCTGAAAGTGACATGCCATACACTGGGATCAGTGATTCAATTAAGGAAATAAATTGCAAATAAGAGCAAATGGGTTTCTGTTAGGACATTTCTTACCCTGGATATTCAACCATCCATGGTTGCCAACTGTCCAGAATGCAATCTGCCCTTTAACAGCTGTAGTAAGTATTCTGTTGGACAAGGCATATCTGACACAAATTTTATAGGTCAAACAATGTTGCCAGATTACAGAAATCAGGCTTCACAAAGCAATTCATGAATTTCCCTTTGACATTGATCCCAAGATAAAGCCCAGTCCCAGATCCATATCTCAATAGAGAGGCATGCAAGATATTAGACCTTGGGGCCAGCATTGTGGCTTTGCAGGTAAAGCCACCACCTGCAACACTGGCACCTCATATGGGTGCCATTTTGTGTCCCAGTTGCTCCATCTCTAATCCAGCCCCCTGTTAATGGCCTCAGAGAAGCAGTGGCAGATGGCCCAAGTGTTTGGACCCCTGTCACCCATGTGGGAGACTGTGATGAAGCTCCTGGCTTCCGTCTCCTAGCTTTGGCCTGGCCCAGCACTGGCTGATGCGTCCATCTGGGGATTGAACCAGTAGATAGAAGATCTCTGTCTGTCTCTCCATCTCTCTTTCTAAAATTCTTTCAAAATAAATAAATAAATCTTTTTTTTTTAAATTGGGCCTTAATTTTTTCATGTTTTATCACTATCTCTGTCATGAGATTTTAGAAAAATAATTGTCCAATTTGCTCAATGACCTTCAAAGAAAGAAGCTGTCATGGGAAATGATGAAGCAGCCTGGTATAGTGAATTAGTTGACTATACTTTTAACCTTAAATTGCAGTGATTATTCACTAATCAAGAAGAGCTAATTCTCTCTGCTTGCAAAGTCTAAGTCTAACTGTGCCAAGCTTCCCCTTCTGACATAAAGTGCCTCTTCACAAACTAGGGAGGTGTCCAACTGTGTTGCCTGAACTGGTCTTGACAAGAGAAAAGATGAATCACAGGAGCAGCCTGGCACCATTTCAATTTGTAATACTCCTCACCAAGGGCTAAGTCACAGCCAACCACATTCAGGGAGCTCTTGCTTTTCTTCTTCCTTCTTTTTTTTCAAACAAAGAGAAGGTTGTTCACAAAGTTTCAGTCCTACTTGACAGAATGAGTAGAATTAACTGGTGACTTAGCCAGACAGTTGTTGTCAAGGATGACTCTGTGTACAAGGGAGAGCACATTCAGGCTTAACTTAATCTTCAGAGGAGTTTTTGCTGACGGCATCAGAACTAATCTGTAGCAAGAGACAAAATATTCAATAAAAACTCCTGCATAAGATGACAGATAGAGCCAAATGCCCCTGAGATGGTTGAGCTGCACCTCCATTAGATTACTACAAGCTGAGACTTTCATATTTCCTCTACTGTAAGCATTTCTTCTTGAAGTCTGAAGATATGTATGCAATTGACACAAACAGCTCTGTACTCAGCCAGAATAAACCTCCCATTTCATATGTCTAAGGTAGGCTGATTTTTAGTCTCATACACTTATTTTTCTGATCACACAATAATAAGGCAGTGATGCCAAGTCAACCAAAAGCAGACAAAGAGACGGTGAATAGAGGTGGAATGAACCACTACAGGATGAATAACACACAAAAGAAAAATAAGTAAATAAATAGATTAGCCAGTTAATAATCTACCAAGCTGGCTTGTAACAAGTGAAATAATTGTGATTATGGTAGAAAAAAATGGCTAATAAATAATTCATAAATCTATGAGGGGTGGAGAAGACAATGTGTGCATGCTCCCAGTCCATGTGCAGTGCCTGGGAAACTGTTAGTACTTAGTAGATAAATAAAGTGACCTGAATATAGTGTAGAAAGGCCTTCCTTCTGTCTTTTATTTGCTATTCTCTTGCTTGCCTGCCAACAAAAGCAAAAAGGAGGGCAGACATCATGGTGCAGCAGGTTAAGCCAGCAATGCCAGCATCCCATATGAGTGTGGTTAGGATTCCGGCTGATGCACTTCTAATCAAACTTCCAGCTAATGCACCTGCAAAAGCAGCACAGTATGGCCACCCACATGGGAGATATCCAGATGAAGCTCTAGGCCCAGCCCTGGTCATGGCAGCCATCTGAGGAGTGAACCACAGCATGAAAGATCTCCATCTCCATCTCTCTCTCCCTTTAATGCTGCCTCTCAAATAAATAAGTAAATAAATTTTTTGAAAAAAAGCAACAAGAACCCTCAAGCAATATCTAAACTTTCTAAAGGCAATCCTACTCCCACAAAAGGTGGGGTGGGAGGAATTGGCAGATACATCAGTTCCATCACCTGTGAAATAATAAGATGCTAGCATATTACTGCCATAAGATGGAGATATTTAAAAACAAATAAGATGTGGGGGTTTGTCAACTATCAAAAGGGAGAGCTATATTGGAAACTTAATTCCAAACACTTAAATCTATGTCTCAGATAGCAAATACTTTAACAGAAAGAATTAATGCATCTTTCTAGTGTCAGTGAGTATTTTCATCATGGTTCATTCATCCATAAAGGACAGCGAGCAGAAATAAAAATTGTTATTTAAAGAGGATTATCTACTGCTTTAAATTCAGAGTGAGGATGTCATCAACTTGGTTAAGGATCAATTTGCTACACAGATGCTATATGCAAGGCTGTATACTTTCTTCTGTTCCTATTTGTGACAATTTCTGCTTGAAGGTATAGAGAGAAGTCTGGGGCCATCTCATAGCAAATCTCCCAAAGAAAGAATGCAGAGTAAATGCAGAGGATTGTATCTGGTTTTACTCCTAGGGTTAGACAGATGGCATGTCTCCTAGATACTGCCACTCTCATATCTACCTATGGTTGATGATACTTGAGGAGTTTTAGAAGGGGATACAGGGAGATTTTTTTTTTTTCCAACATGTTTTGGATACGAGAGTTGGTTTTTGAATGGAACTCCATTACTTCTTGAGCAATGTTCCTAATAACCAGGAAAAGGGATAATGGAGGAGCAAAAAACTCATGACCTCCTCATTACCCTGAAAATGATGACCTCACCCCCTCCCCATCAGCCAATTGTTCTAACAGGAAGAGAAATGTTAGGTTAGCCAGAGAGCCTCAGGCTACAATCTTGGTGTTGGTGTTTCCTTCAGTTCATTTTGAACTCCTAAAATAGAGGTTGGCCATACTGTCCTCTCTCAAGCATTTCATGAACAGCCACGAGAGCACAAATTCTCTGTTGCAGTGAAGGATACTCCCAAGAAACTCTAAGATTCATTTTCTGCCCTCCAATAACTTAATGTCAGAATTGTGAAATGACTTCCAGACATGGATCCTGTAAAACCATGTTAGTTGGCCTCCAGACAGCTAGACTTACCTCAGCCAAGAGGTCATGATGCAGGGTTTACACCATGACTACATTGTAGGAAAGATCCAATCAGGGAAGGATATTAATGCTACATTCTGTCGTGGCAAATGAGAGCTGGAAGGAATATTTCAAGCCTAATGCATGCAAAAAGTAATGTATCCAACTGGCAATTGGTACTTTAGAAATATTCCTTTTGCTCTAAATGATAAGCATTAACAGACCCTAAAAGTTTACTTTCCTTTCTGCTATCACATGTATGGATCCCATTAACAAGAAACAGATGATGTATGATCTTTTCAATTATATGTTTGATTATATATTTGATTGTTACACAAAGTTGTGTATTACTGGTTCCTCACGGAAACCAGAAAACGCCCCAACCACTCATCCACTAAGAGGCCTAGCCCCTTGAATACACTGTTTACCGTTTTATCTTAAGTGTACCAACTAATGGAGTTTCTGCACAATAATCTGAATTTTTCCTGAAAGCACAGATTCCAATTTCCTGTTACACAGTTACACATTCCATTACTATATTTGTGGTGATATAAATGATTTCTTACATGCTTTCATGCCTCCAGCTTTTAAATATTTGTAGGCTTATCTGTGTTTGCAGTCAATTTTGGCCTATTATTTGTGAAATTCTCTGTTAGCTCTAAAATCTTTACCCAGGCAACAAAGTTTCTGGTTCGCTTAACTTGAAATTAAATGCACATAAAATGTGCATTTTCAGGTTTTCCTAAAGCTTTCTCTTAGGAATACCCTTAAACTGTGATACTAAAATATACTCCCCCAAATAAGATTTAACTTCCTCAAATATATTTCCCCAAAGATTTTTTAAAATCAGCATCAAAAAAGGAATCTGAGTTATAATCAATATTTGCAGGTGCTATTTGATAATCTAAGATTAGTTATGGTTTTTTATTAAAGGAATTTTTTAATACATTAGATTATCAAGATCACAGCAAATGCATGATAATTACAACATAATTCACATTAATTCCAATGTTAATTGGATATTAATACAAAGAGAATAGATTCCATGTAGTTCATAGATATGTTAAGAATATAATTATACTGTTTCTCTAGAAATAAACACAACCTTACACAAGGTAGAATTACAGCCCTATTTACCATATCACCTGCATGAGTTTATCTCATGTACTTCTGCCTACAGGATAACTCTCAGTTGCCTACAGAAAATACCCATCATCATCGTCATTAACATGCATTCCTCTTTTCAGAGGGACTGACGATGGGGCTGGCGCTATGACGTAGAGTGTAAAGCTGCCGTCTGTGGTGCCAGTATCCCATATGGCCGCCAGTTTGAGTCCTGACTGCTCCACTTCCGATCCAGCCCCCTCCTTATGTGCCTAGGAAAGCAGTGGAGGGTCCTACACACACATAGGCGACCCAGAAGAAGCTCCTGGCTTTGGACCAGCACAGCTCCAATCACTGTGGCCATGTGGGGAGTGAACAAGTCGATGGAAGATATCTACCTCTTTCTCTCTTTCTCTCTCTCCCCACCCTCGACTCTCTATAACCCTTTCAAATAAATTAACAAATTTAAAAAAAAAATAAAGAGTACTGACAATGGAGACTGACTCTAGTCTGGTTGTAAGTATCCCTATCAGACAGATTCTTTGTGTCATTCATCAATATTATTTCCATAAGATTTTAATTTGAATCATGTTTCTCTTTGCTTTTTCTTTATATCACTTTATTTTACTCTATCAGAATCCCCCCTTTCTTCAATATTAGTTACTATTTTTCCCCACCACTATCCACTCTGCGGATTTGCTGGTGTTATAAACTCAATCAGTGTTTTGCTTGATCACTACAGGATCATCATCTAGTAGTTTGAAGAGGAAAATGACAGCCTTCTCAGTGACTGTACAAATGCAGACTTAAAAATAATCCCTTTCTGTCTCCATAAACTTGCTTATACAAACAGTACAAGGAGAAGCCAAAACAGTCTTAACATGATGAAGGCAAGATGGGGGAGGGGGTGGAGGGAGGCCTGGTGCTTTTGCCAGCCAGCAGTCCCTCTTCCACTAATTCCTCAGCCTGCCTGCTGTTCAGTCTCCATTTCCAGCCTTATCTAAAACATCCTCATCTTTTGCCCTGAAAAATGCCACACACATTCCTGTCTTCATGCCTTGGCAAGACACACACCTGCTCCTGGAATGCCTCTTCCTCTGCCTGGTCAGTGAAGTCCCACCCACAGTCTTGTCTTGGTTTCAACTCCTTGCATGGATGGCAAACCTCATCCAGGCCACCTTCCTCTTTGAAGGCCTGGGGAATTCTCTGGCTGAACGCTTCATGTAGCACTTATCATATTTTGCCTCTAGAACATGTCTGTTCTAGCAAAATAGCTTCCATGAAGCAGTTTTAAGCATCATATAAACATTTCTCATTCTCAAAAGACTTCTGTGACATCGTATTGGTATACATATTTTAGGGAAAAGGAAAATGAGTCTGAGAAAATTTAAGTGATAGACATAAGACCACACTTCAGTAGCTCCAGGGTTTGAATCCATGTCCACTCATCTAGGAACTCAGGTTTGCTTCATTACACTTTGTTGCCTATATTTCTATAGTGAAGTGAACTCTAAAATCAGGTCTGTGTCTTACATCCCTTTGTGCCCTTGGGTTGTATTCTAGGAGCATTTAATGAATATTCAAGGTAAATCTTATTTTCAAATGAGATTATATTTTCTGAATACATAGCTACAGAGCAAGAGGATCAAGAGGCAAAATAAAGCAAATTCTAGATTAAAATTTCCGTAGATTATTCACAAGTAACGCACATGCATGATAATCCAGTGTTAACTAGATATCCAATTCTGCAGAGGTCTCCTGTCTAATTTCACAATGTGAGAGAGTTAAGCACCAGTATTTACTTCTATACATACAATCAACTTGCTAGGCCTGCAATTAATCCTTAGTGAATGTCAGAAATTTTGTAACAGCTGGCAACTGTCATTTGCAGTGTCCTAAATGAAATTTCCATTTTTTTTTTCTCCAAGTAAGATTTATGTTTCTCCTCAAATGCCAGACTTACTTCATATTAAAATCTTCACTTTCCTTTTACTAGCTGATTGACCAGTGGAATAACTAGCAAAATGACATTTACTAGAAAAATGATTTTGTAACATCAAAATAGCCTTCCTGTTATAGGCTGTAACATACCCATATTCTGTATTGCAGAGTTGGATTCCAGCAAATATGCTTGTGTCAGTGTGTAGTTATAAGGTGTGATAAAATGCATGCACCCATATCATTTTTAGTAGGAGTTAGGAGGCAAAGGAACATTTTATATGCTGATACTTTTAAAGTAATAAATCTATTATAGGATCTTCTATCCAGAAAGACCAGGCAGGACATTAGAAATCAGGTAATTCTCATAGTACAACTCATAAAGTTGGTCCTCTGTGTATAAAATTAAACTAAAAATGAACTATAATGAAGAAGGGGATGGGAGAGGGAGTAGGAGGTGGGACAGGAGTTGGGGTGGGAGGGTGGGTATGGGGAAAGAACCACTATATTCCTAAAGTTGTACCTATGAAAAATTCATTCATTAAATAAAAGCTTAAAAATAAAAATAAATAAAAAATTAAAAAAAAAGAAATCATGTAAAGGCCAGGCAGCTATGTGCAGGTGTCTGTGGGGCACAGATCCCCTGATGATCTAGTACTCATCCTTTTGCATTCAAAGCCCTGATGACAATGAAGGCCAGTACAACTGTCACAAATACAATCAGTGGGCAACTATAAGACATAGTTTTGTGAAGATAGTTCAGATTTCTATCAGGGCTAGAATCATAATTTGTACAATTTGGGATAGTATGGAGATCCTTCTTTGCATTATATTGTGTACCAAAATGCAATGATCTCATTACTGACAGCCTGTAAAATGTTGGGCACTACACAACCTCATCCTTCTGGAAGAAATATGGTAGAAGCAACAGGAGTCTGAACCATTCCATTATTTCAATCAATACATCTCTGAAAAGCTGGATAATCAAAAGCTATCCACATATTTTAGAAGAAAAAACTTCATTTCATGCTTCTTTCACAAGTTTACTGGTTGGATGCAAAAAATTTTCCCAATTTTTATAGCTATCTCTGTAAGGCTATTCTCTTTTTTTATTTTATTTTTTAAGATTTATTTATTTATTTGAAAGGCAGAGTTACATGGAGAGCGGAGAGGCAGAGAGAGAGAGGTCTTCCATTCAATGCTTCACTCCCCAACTGGCTGCAATGGCTGGAGCTGCGCTGATCCCAACCAGGAGCCAGGAGCCCCCTCTGGGCTTCCCACGTGGGTGCAGGGGCCCAAGGACTTGGGGGGCCATTTTTGCCTGCTTTCCCAGGCCATAGCAGAGAGTTGGTTTGGAAGAGGAGCAGCCAGGACTTGAACAAGCACCCATATGGGATGCCGGCACTTCAGGCCAGGGCATTAACCCACAGCACTGCAGTGCTGTCCCCTGTAAGGCTATTCTTACCAAAATTTTCTTGATTTATTTTCCTTCAGAATCTTGTTATTGATTTCTTGTCTTCTTTAGAAGAAAAAAAAAGTATTTAAATGAGATGTGGAGTTCAAAATCAAATAGGGAAGTTTATTCACTTGGATGTATACAGCATTGCTCTCAAATATTTATTGCTTTCCCCAATTTTTAAAGGCTTGTGTATGAAGACAAATGGTTGCAACTTCTGAATGAAGAGAGACTAGCAAACTGCCCAAGCCCAGACTCCCCAACTAATGAAACTCCAATGTTAATTCAAGTCAATACATAACGGCCTCCAAAGCAATGCTCTACAAAACAGAGGAAATGAAAGGAGGCAAAATGATGAGTCTATCAATGCCTTTTTATGATAATAACTAAAAAATATTTTGAAATTGTTGCTGCATTGCCAAAAATATACTGCTCAGTAAATGGCAATGAATGCATAAAATGATCATGTGTGTGTGTGTGTGTGTGTTTACTTTAAACTAGAAGAAATAAGTGTTCTATTTTGCTGCTTAGAAATTGTGGAGACTTGGGGCCAGTGCTGTGTCTCAGCGGGTTAAAGCCCTGGTCTGAAGCTCCAACATCCCATATGGGCTCCTCTTCCGATCCAGCTCTCTGCTATGGCCTGGGAAAGCAGTAGAAGATGGCCCAAGTCCTTGGGCCCCTGCACCCACGTGGGAGACCTGGAAGAAGCTCCTGGCTCCTGGTTTCGGACTGGCACAGCTCCAGTTGTTGCAGCCATCTGGGGAGTGAACCAGCGGATGCAAGACCTCTCTTTGTGTCTCTACCTCTCTCTGTAACTCTGACTTTCAAATAAATAAATCTTTAAAAAAAAAAAAAACACAAAAAAAGAAATTATGGAGACCAAAACATTACATTTCCTCATGATTCATGTTTCTAACAGAAAAAAAAGTAAAAATCCTTCTCTATTTCAATTCTATATTCTATTTCCTTCCACTTAGCACAGTATAATTTTGACATAGTTATGATCGGACATTGCCAAGAGAATTAGAGAGTAGATTATCAATCTTGAATCTGTTTTTTAAAGAATGATGTGTAAGGGTTAAATTAAAAATATGAAAAGAGGAGTAGGAAAATGAGGTGAGAGGCAATGGGAGGTAGGCTAAGACAGAATGAGAGTAAAGTTGATAAAGGGAGGTGAAGGCAGAAAGGAATGAAGGTGAGAACAGGCATGGATAGGTTAGGCAGTGAGAATCCGAGTATAAAGAGACAAGGAGGACAGATGGTGAGGGATGGGAGGGACAGGAAGTAGGTGGGACTCTAGATGCCATGGAGGAACATGAGGTACTTAGACATGTGGACTGATTGGTGTTGGGGAGACTCAAGCTCTACCATGTAGGAACTTAATGAACTTGGGGAAGATTCTTATTCTTTGCGATAACTACAGCATGCTTTATAGGGTGATTATGAAGAGGCAATGCAGCAATCCTTGCAAATATTTAGTACACAAGCAGCATTACCCAAGTGTTAGCAGTGGAGATAAGGCACTGATGACTACAATGGACTAAACACACATGTGCTTAACTCAAGAGGGGGTCCCTAAATGAGCAACTTTTAGTTTCTGTCCTAAATACACTTAGGAAGATTAGAAAGGAAAATAAAACACATAGGCCTAAAGCCCTATAATACAAAATGAGAGATATTTGGTGGGTCTTCTATATTAATATATGTGATAATGGACTCAGAACAATAATACATAGAAACTCTTCTAAGTTAGAAAATGAAAATAAAGAACAAATTAAATGGAAATGGGGTGTGACATTCTGGTTAGAGAGAAAACAGAAATTTAGCAATTTCATGCATAGTTGTTTCTAAGATGTATGTTAAAATTAAACAGACCTGGGTTCAAACCCAAGCTAAGCTTTTACTAACAAAATGAATTCAATCATGTTATTTATTCCTGGACCTCAGCTTTTCCATCTGAAAAAGAAAAATAAAACTTCTGCCTCACAAAATGTAAGATTAAATGAGGAACTATAAATAAATTTACTATACTATTTTGATAACTGTGATGTTATTACTACTTTATTAGAATTCACTACTATAAGGATTCATAAAAGTTTTAGAAAATACTTTGTATGAGGAGAGAAAATAAAAAGCCAGGATAACTAAGCTGAAGAGAAGGCAGGGACCAGAGCATAGGCACAGCAAGAAGACTAGAGAGTAGATTGGGTGTTCACACCTCATGCTGGGCAGTGGGAAACAGAAGTGAAAAACATGTGAAGAGTTGCATGGAAGAAGGTAAGCAGCTATCTCAGTTTCCACCGTGGCCAAGGTGGGCCAGAAAGAGTTTTAACTTAAATGTTGACGGAAGGGTTTCATGACATGCAAGTATTCAGAACCACTGACAAATACCAGTAATAGTATAAGCTTTATTGGATGGTTTTAAAGTTATATAGGCAGTGTTCTTTATAAGTAATGTAAATACATTTCTGTCTATACGATGATGGTTGGAATAAATAACTCTCTCAGAAGAGTCTACCATCACCAAAGAACAAATGATATTTGTTTCTTATTTGAAATGTAGTCTTGGAGGCATCTCAGAGGAAACACTAAGGAACAAATAAGGTACACTGTAGAGAAACCACACCTAGGAATCTGACACAATGGCATGATGTGTTGTTAGGCAGTGACTTCCACCACCTGGTTCATTAGCATGGTCTTTTTAGGTGTTGTTTTATAATCTCTATTCATTTTACTCCTACTAATGAACCATATAGTGAAATGTGGGCATAATCTTTATAAGCAAATTTGCAAACTGAAGCATAAGGGGGCTAAATTTAATGCAAAAATAACCAGAGGCCAGAGTTCTTCTCTGCCAAAACCTGCTTGCCAAGACTTAGAAGTAAAATAGTCAATTGCCAACGTGTTATCAGATATAGAGAATACCATTAAGAATACAGGCAGAAATGTGTCACAGGTAAATATTATTATATAACATTATGAGTCATTAAAAGTAATCATGATTAATCAAGTGACAAGAACAGAAATGAAAAGAGTAAGTAATCATTCTAAGGACAAACATCTGTATGCAGCAAAGTCCTCAAGCCATGAGAACCATCACTGGAATGCAAAGCGGTTCTTTGTGGAATGTTTTAAAGCACACCAGGCATCCCTGTGCTCACTTCAGACTGCTTCACTACAAAAGGCTGGAGTGCCTTTGCCTGAGATGCCAACACTGCAGTGTCTCCCAGGGAACAAAATCAGGCCAGTGAACCAGGTGTGCCACTAAAATATCTAGGAGGAACCATCTTTTATCAACATAGAGAAATGCACAAAGTAACGCTTTTGTGGTGTCATTAGGCTTCTCCATTGCTTCCCATGAAAAACATTCAACTTGATTTCTCAAATTGGCTATCTACAGACCAATTCCCAAATTACAGGAGCTCACTTTTCAACCAACAGAGCTGAAACTGAAATTGAAGTATTTTTATAGAAAATAGTTTTGATTATAAACATGAAAAGTATTTTAAGCAATGCACCTGAGAAAGGTGCTGTTTTGGTAGTCAGGCTGGAAAGAAAGAATCAAATGTGAGAGAGAGAGTAGGTGATGTGAAATATGTAATGAGACAAGCGAGCTAAATGCTGAAGCAAGGAACTGAAACAGACAAAGTGAGATAGAATAGAAACACCGTGAAAGAGCCCAGGACCACTGTTGTAGTACTGTGTCAAACACTGCTTGTGAGCCTGGCATTTCAATACATGAGCATGCAGGTTCAAGTCCCAGGTACTGCTTCTGATCCAGCCCCTTACTAATGTGCCTGAGAAAGCAGAAGATGGTCTAAGTATCTGGGCCCCTGTCACCCAAGTAGAAAACCCAAATGGTGGTCCAAGCTCATGACTTTGGCCTGGACCAGCCCCAGACTTAGCCCCAACAACTGTGGCCATTTGAGAAGTGAGCCAATAAACAGAAGTGCTCGCGCTCGCGCTTGCTCGCTCTCTCTCTCTCTCTCATCTCTCCATATTTGTCACTCTACCTTTGAAATAAAAATAAAATCTTTAAAGAGTTTGGCCTGCAAAGCAAACAATCCTTGGACTCTGCCTCACAGGAGAAGAGGAAAAAGCATGTAAGAGGTTCTGTGGTGGTGAAGACATCCTATCACACTGGATAGCCTAAATCAGTGATCAGTGGTTCTTAAAGTGTGAGCTTCAGCTAGGCCGACCTGGAATTACCTGTGAGCTTGGCAACAAACAAATTCATGAGGCCCTCTGATGGGCTGAGTCAGAATCCTTGCCAGAGGCCCCAGGAAACTATGAATATGTTACAAGGTGCTTTCCATATGATCATAATGCATACTCAAGTGGGAGAGCTAAATCAGTTAAAGCTGTAACTCCGTTAAAGCTGTAAACCAAGTCACCTGCTGAGAACAAGAGGGTGGGATCTGAACTTCAGTGGTGGAGACTTAGAACAGCTGCAGGGAGGAATGTGGAATGGAGGTGAGAAATTAATGAACTGCCTGGTACTCAGGTTCCATTAGCATATCTTTCCAAATTAAAAGTCTCTTCATGAGCTGGCTGCTAAGTTCTGTGTACACTCGAGTCTATGTAAAACTGCATTCTGTTGCTGTCTATTACCTGGAATGACAGATCAATTATAATTTTGGAATTGGGGCTGGTGCTGTGGTACAGTAGGTTAACCCTCTGCCTGTAACGCTGGCATCCCATATAGGTGTTGGTTCTAGTCCTGGCTGCTCCCCTTTCAATCCAGCTCTCTGCTATGGCCTGGGAAAGCAGTAAAAGATGGCCCAAGGACTTGGGCCCCTGCACCCACGTGGGAGACCCAGAAGAAGCTCCTGGCTCCTGACTTCCAATCGGCGCAGCTCCCGCCATTTAGGAGTGAACCAGCAGATGGAAGACCTTTCTCTCTGTCTTTCCCTCTCTATAACTTTACCTCTCAAATAAATAAATAAAATCTTTTTAAAAAATTTAGGAACTGCTTGTGTATAGAATAAGTCAACTTAAGAGAAAAGAAAGAAGAAAAAGTTTCTATTAAGGTTCAAGGAGAAAATAGACTATGAAGGGGGACAATTTCCAATTAATTCTCAATAAAGAAAATAAGAAAGTCTTCATAACTGAAGACTCAGTAGAGCTAGGCCAGTAAAGGTGAGAGAAAATTAAAAAGATGGAAAACAATTCAGGTAGAGGGTAAGAAAATGCAGAGCAAACTTGGAAAATGGAAATTGCCCAGTGTGCATTTATAACAGCAAGATGGTGTTGATGCACAAAGTCTCCTGTAGCTCTAAGACAGGTTTTTCAAACAGCCTGAAAATAATGGGCAAATTCTATACTATAATTTTAACAGCCAGTGCTGGGATACTTTTTTTATTTTTCGATAGTCTATAAATATTGAAGTTTGGGGAAATGCTCTCTCAGAATTCTCCCTGGCTAGCTGTAAACAAATACTCGGTGTAATTTCTGCAAGGAGTGTTCATTCCTAACACTTCCCATGCTCCTGACATACAGAGCCTGGGTATTTCTGAGGCCACTTGGCAGAAGTGTTGTCTGCCACTTTGAACAACATTGTGTTGGTCAGAAGCCAGAATTTAAATGGATTCCATCATAGGAAAGGAAGAACACACCACAGTGAATTTTTTATTAACCTTTTAAAAGCAGGTCAAATTTTCATCTCATTGTAAAATTCATATATTGAATCTCTGGCACAGAGCCCCAGCTGAGCACCCTTTCCTGTCTCGGGTCATGCCTCAGAGGACCTGAGCAGCAGAAAGCAGTGGCTCTCTTGAAGTGAAAAGCAATTCTGGGCTCCTCCTCAGGGTAGCATGGATGGTTACACTTAAGACCGAAGAGCGGAGGGCTCTGTGTTTCTGGAAGAGAATGCAAAGGAAGTCTTTTGATCGTATTTGACTTCCCCAGGACTAAGCAGCAAATTGATCAATTACAATATCATACCTGCCACTTCTGGAAAATGTGTGTTTATGATCTGTCACTCTTTTCAATGTCTGAAAACCTTCTGAACTACCAGACTTAAAGAGCACCCTGGGCTGGCGCCATGGCTCATTAGGCTAATCCTCCACCTTGCAGCACCAGCACACCGGGATCTAGTCCCGGTCAGGGTGCCGGATTCTGTCCCGGTTGCCCCTCTTCCAGGCCAGCTCTGTGCTGTGGCCAGGGAGTGCAGTGGAGGATGGCCCAAATGCTTGGGCCCTGCAGGAGAAGCACCAGGCTCCTG